>NW_008346261.1:3054487-3076139 GCF_000622305.1 Nannospalax galili | reverse complement strand
TTTTTTTTCCTTTTTTTGTTTTTTGAGACAGGGTCTCCCTGTAGCCCCAGATGTCCTGGAACTCACTATGTAGACCAGGCTGTCCTCCAACTCACAGAGATACCTGCCTCTGCCTCCAGAGTGCTGGGATTAAAGGCGTGTACCACCACACCTGGCTGGTCTCTGATTTCTTATCCCTACTTTTCCACCCTTAAACTTCATTGTAGCCAGGCGTGGCAGAGACAGGCAGATCTCTGTGAGTTCAAGGCCAGCCTGGTCTACATAGCGAGTTCCAGATTAGCTGGGGCTACAGGGAGACCGTTTCAAAAAGACCCCCTCCCCCCACAAAAACTTCATTGTATATATATTTTTATGTACCCTGCTTCAATTTATTTCTGAAAAAATGTGTTAAAACTGCCTTTCTTTGGAATAATAAAAATATCCTAAAATTTAAAAAAAAATGACCATGTCCAAATCTCTGCAAAAGAGAGACTCCAGCTCTGGGTAAGATGAGAGATAATAGGTCCAACTGGAAAGAACATGTGGTTCCAGAGGTGTATGTACTGGGGTCATCTACTAAACCCTAAATTTGTGAAAGTGCCAGTGTATATTACATATACCTAAAAATGTTTTACATATTATAATTACTGGTGCTGAGATGTGTTGCCCCCCACCCTTTTTTTTGAGACAGGGTCTCATATCCAGGCTGTCCTCAAACTGGCTATGTGGCAGAGAATGACCTTCTGCCACATGATGAACTTTCTGCCACTACCTCCGAAGAGCTGGAGTTACAGCCATGCACACCTATACCCAACTTGCTCATTATATTTTACAATTGAGGACTTTTTTTTTTTTTTATCTTTTTGAGGCAGGGTCTCTCTGTAGCCCCAGCTGGCCTGAAACTATGTAACTACATAGACCAGGCTGGCCATGAACTCACAGAGATCCGGCTGCCTCTCCCTCCCGAGTGATAGGATTAAACGCATGCATTGAGGATTTATCTTACATTCTACTGTTATTTGTTGCTTTTTCAGTGCTGGGATTTGAACCCATGGCCCTGAACCTGCTAGGCAAGTGCTCTACTACTGAGCCACAATCCTGCTCTGCCTTCCCTTTTAAATTTTATGGTTGACTAATTTTGACTCGGGGTCTAGTGCTCTATAGACCAGTCTGGCCTCAAACTTGTGATAATCCTCATGCTTCTGTATTCCAAATGATTATGAACTTGAAGTATCACACTGGGTCTGGTCTTTGTGTTTGTTTTGAGACAGAGATTTGCTATGAAACCCTGGCAGGCCAGGGCTCACTATGTAACCCAGCCTAGCCTCAAATTTCTGACAATCCTGTTTCCACTACCTCCCAAATGCTGGGATTACAGGTCTTTACCAGCATGTCAGACTTTGATCATTTAGTTTTGAACAAATTATAAGTACTAAGGTTATTATTTCTAATGATCAGCCAATTTACTTAAACTTTGAAGTGAATTTAGAGATCAAATTTCATTCAGCGCCAACAAAACACCAGGAACCTTGCAAACACTATAAACCTGAAAGATAGGTGTTTAGAGTGCTATAGGAGTAGGGTGGTGTAATGCATGCCTTTAATCCCTGCATGGGAGAGGTGGGGGGAACACTGCAGAGCTCAAGGTCAGCCTGGTCTACGATAGTGAGTTCCAGGCCAGCTGGGGCTACAGGAGAACCTTGTCTCAAAAAAAAAAAAAAAAAGGAGTGATACAGGGCAGACAAGAGGCCCCGTTATTGTCTGGCACCAACAGGCAACAACTCTGGGTATGTGCGCTCAGAGGCCAGAGGAAAGCACTTAAGTTACATGTAGTTATCAGCCCAAACTGGGTACTGGGAACCAAACTCAGGTCCTCCAGAAGAGTAACAAGTGCTCTTAACCACTGAACCATCCCACTAACCAACCCCTTTTTTGTTTTGTATTTTGTTTTTCAGACAGAATCTATGTAGCACTGGCTAGCCATAAAGTCACAGAGATCTGGGTGCTAGAATTAAAGGTGTTTGCCAGGATGCCTGGTAAGTTTTCAGCCTTTACTTTTGTTTTACTTGTTTGTACCCATGGCTACTTGTCTGCATCCACACAAATACAAGTATTTGAATTTTGATGAAACCAGAAGACCTAGAAATAAGAGTGACCAGGACTTTAAGTCCACGAAACCCCCCACAAGTCTTAAAGAGCTGTACACAGCACACTGTACTCTACTTCCTTCTTAGGGAAAGCTTAAAGACAAATTGCTTTTCTTAGAGACAAAATGACCAGGGGAGAGCGCGAACGCAGTCCCCCACTACCACAAATTATGCAGTCGAGTTTCCCGCATTTGGGGAAATCGCAGGGGTCAGCACACCCGGAGTGCAATGGATGAGCCTCACCCTGGGAAAACCACCTTCGTGATCATGGTATCTCCCCTGCCAGGTAAGTATGAGCTGTGATATTAGGTGGCCTTCACAACCTGGTATGTATAACACTACTTACATATGGTCTGAATTTAAACCCCCACTGAAAAACTCAATATAGTTATATAAAGTGACTTCAAATACCCAGAAACCCTTCTGAGGATTCAGTCTTTGAAATTTCCCCAAACTACACTCCGAAGTCCACAAGTATGGAAAATACAGCTTTTCCCAGTTTGCATCTGAATTCTCTATCTACATAGTACCGCCTCCTTGGTGACTCACTTCCCCCACTCAGAGGCCGCCCTCAGTCTCCTGCCAGAATGAATAAAAAGGAGGCGTTGGTTCAAGAGCCTATCAGTTTATGTTAAATTGCACTTTTTCTTTTGCAGCCTCCTTAGAACACTGTTAACATTTTCTCTCTTAAACACAGAAATCAGATGCATAGCTTTTAGTGTGAAATAACATTAATAGTAACAACAAAACAGTTACAACGACAGTAGCAGTGAGCATAATTTATATAGCTCCTACTATATGTCAGGCAGTTCTTTTTTTTTTACATATATATGATGACTAATTTCATCTTCACTGCCACTCTATGAGGTGTGCAAAAAGGTACAGAAAGGTTAGTTGCCAATATACACTATTTCTGGGCTGTTTTATGCCACTGGATGAATAAATTTTTTTTCTTTGGTCTTTTTGAGACAGGGTCTCCCTGCAGCCCCAGCTGTCCTGGAACTCACTATGTAGATCAGGCTGGCCTTGAACTCAGAGATCTGCCTGCTGCTACCTCCCAAGTGCTGGGATTAAAGGCATGTACCACCATGCCTGGCTTATTTATTATTTTTATTTTATGTGTGAGTGCTTTGTCTACATATATGTAAGCATACCATGTGTACAATGTCTGCAGAGGCCAGATGAGGGCACTGGATCTCCTGGAACTGGAGTTATGAATGGTTCTTAGCTGCCATGTAGGTGCTGGGCACTGAACTCAGGTCCTCTGAAAGAGCAGCCAGTTTTCTTAACTGCTGAGCCATCTCTCCAGGCCCTATTTATTTATTTTATTTTATTTATTTTTTGAGGCAGGGTCTCACTATGTAGCTCTGGTTGGCCTGAAATTTGATATGCAGGTCAGGCTGCCCTCAAATTTGAAACAATCTTTCTGTCTCAACCACTGAGTGCTGAAATTACAGATGTGAGTCATCATGCCCTGCCTCTGATATTTTTTTCCTGATAATTATTTTTGGGTATGATGTATGTATACATGTGTTCATGTGTAGGAATGCAAGTGTGCTTGGGCCATGGCACACAAGTTGAGGTCATAGAACAACCTCAAGTGTCTTCACCTTCCCCTTGAGAAAGTCTCTTTGTTGTTAGCCGCTGCATATGTCTGCCTTCCATCTCTATGCAGGAGTACTGAGATTACAGAAATGCTACAGTGCTCAGTTTATGTGTATCCTTCATATTCACACTTAGATCTTAATGCTGGCAGCAAGTGCTTTATTCATTGATCCATTTCCCCAGCTCTGATAATAATTTAAAAAGACAGACCTAAAGGGCCAGTGAAATGGGCCAATCTTGAGGACCTGAGTTTGATTTCTGGGAGCTACACAGTGGAAGGAAAGAACTGACTTCCCAAAAGTTGTCCTATGACCTCCACACATATGCTATGGTATGACTGCAACACATACACACACACTAAACGTAATTAAAAAGGGAACTGTGATAGATGCTACAACATATATGAATCTTGAAATAAACCAGTCACAGAAGAACAATTACTATATTACTCATTTGTATGAATTATCCATCCAGAAAACTCAAACTCATAAAACAAAATAGAATGGTCTTTGCCAGCTGGGCGTGGTGGCGCAGGCCTTTAATCCCAGCACTCAGGAGGCAGAGGCAGGTGGATCTCTGTGAGTTCAAGGCCAGCCTGGTCTACATAGTGAGTTCCAGGCCAACTGGGGCTACAGGGAAACCATCTTAAAAAAAAAATAATGGTCATTGCTGGGGATTGAGGAGCCATATTAAAAACTTCAACAGAGAATAATAAAAAGCATATAGATTTTTGTTTGTTTGTAGAATTGTGGATTGAACTAAAATCATCACAAATGCTAGGCAAACACTCTAACACTCTACCACTGAGACATATCCACAGGTCTTTCTATTTTTTTTGAGATAGGGTCTCGGCTGCCGGGGAGGGCCTTCTAGTCACTTTGTAGGCCTCAACCTCCTCAGTAGCTTGGATTACAGGTCTGTGCTATCACATCCAGGGAAGATAATAATTACATGAAAGGGAAGGGTCAGATGTTAACAGTACCTAATTGTTCAAGTACAGTCAACTAGTTTCTTAGCTCTGCTGCTGATGAAACAACATTCTAAAAAAAAAATCTCCCACTGTACTTAACCAAACTGAAGAGGGATTGCTACCTGTAAACAACCTCTTCTTTTCCTTGTTTTATTTCACTACCTCTTCTCACCCAAGAACCCAATTGCTTTATAAACATAAGCATGACTCCTCCCTAAGGATAACATTTATGTAATAACCACCAAGGGCCCCAAGCTAAGCAATGCAGTTAGTTACACAAACCATATTTCACCAGTCTTACCAAGCTTTCCCTGAGTTGCCAAATAAAATACACTGAAAATTCTCCTTTTCCGAGGAGAGGGGTAGAATCTGGAGATTGCTCAAGGCAGTAAAAGAGTTTGGGGTTTAAACTTTAGTTTCAAGAAAACTGCTTTGAGCTTTTATGTCCTTAATTCTCTTCATGGAGTGTCTCTGCATAATTGAAATGTGTGGGGATTGCTACTCTAACATGTTGCTTCCTTCTCTACTTGAGAGGTTCTGATTTGCTGTATTTCAGGTTTCTTTAAGCTGTGAAGAAAAATCAAAATTAAGAATCATTCCCAAGGGAGTGGTGAGATGGCTGGAGGGTAAAGGCCTTGTGGCCAAACCTGACAACCTGAGTTCAATCCCCGGACCCCACATGATTAAGAAGAGAACCAATTCTACTGGAATGGCTTTTGACCTCCACACAAGCACAGTGGTATGTGTAGACACACACACACACACACACACACACACACACACACAATAAATGTAATAAAAAATTTTCAAAATTGCCAAGCTGGGAATGGCAAGGTAGATCGGACTAAGTTCGAGGACAGCCTGGTCTACATAGGGAGTTCTGGGACAGTTAGAGCTACGGGGAGACCCTGTCACAAAAAAAAATCAAATAAGATTAAATTAATACACGACACCCAACACCGTTGTAAGGTGCAGATGGGTAACGTTGCGTACGCTAAAAACCCAAGAATTTAGGAGGCTGAGGCACAGTGAGACGCTGTCTCAAAAACATGCCTAACTAAAATACACGAACAAAGGAGGAAACAGGCCACTTCTGTAGATCAGCCTCCGTACTCTTCAAGCGACCCTTGTGGTTCACTTTGGAGCGGCCTCCCGGCCTTCCCCAAAGCCTGACTCCTGGAAGCCAGGACGCCCCCTGTGTTAACAGCCCCCTGCCCACTCTACACAAGAGTCCCGTCCCTCCCTCGGGGGGGCTCGAGGGGCCGAAGGTAGAAGACGACCCGGTCAAGGACTTGCTTACTTTTCCAGCTACTCCAAACGCAAAGCAGGCTGGTTACACACTAACGTTCTCAGAAAACTCCCGTGCACCGACTGGTCTCACCGCAAGGCACGAGTGGGTGCGCTCGAGCGCCAACAACTCCCCGCAAACCGCTCCCCTGGGGGTGGGGGGGCTGGCCCACAATCCCTTGCGAGGGCGGGAAAAGCACAGAAGGGGACGGGTGGCCAGAAGAGTCTAGAAGCCTAGGGGGGAGGCCATCATGCTCGTAGAAGAGCTTCCGGAGCTTGTCCCAGCACACTCATGACTGCCAGCAGTCGCCTACGGCTTCCTCCATCGAGATCACTCCTACTAATCCCTTTGAGGAATCCCCAGGGCCTACGCAAGGCAAGGCCATGTGGTGTGTGGGGCCCACTGGGCCTGGTCACCACCCTCGAACCCCCATCCGTTTTCTGCTGTCAAGATGTACACTGATTAAGAGAACCCCAAAACGTGACTCGGAAGAATCCCCCTGGAAACGCAACACTTAAGTGTAAGATCTGTGGCACTCCACAGCAGCAAAGCCTCGTCAGGCTAGGCCGCGAGCCCCGCCCCTTCCGCTTTACGTCCGACGTCACACGGCGTGCGGGGTCTGAGCCACCTGGGCTTTGGCTGCTTTGGGTCTGCGTCACCGCGTCCGTTCGTGTGCGAGGAGCTTTGAAATGCAGCGGGATTTAGCGAGTTTCTCGCTGTCTCCCGCTATTCGCGTGAAGCTGGTGTCGGCCGGCTTCCAGACAGCCGAGGACCTCATGGAGGTGAAGCCCTGCGAACTCAGCAGAGGTAATGGGCTCTGCCCGCCGCCCGCCTCCCACGTCCCGGCGCCAGCTCCGCCCTAAAGTGGTCTGTGCTTAGAACTTCGTGGAAAGTTATCCTCTTGTTTCTGTGCCAGTGTGTCCTGGACGCTTTGAGGACTGTCTCCTTTATGTTCAAAAGAACCGCTTAGACCAGGATGTCCAATATATAGATGAAAGAAACGATTGCTCATCTTGAGGAGGTTAAGTACCTTTTCATGATAACTGGGTTAGGAAATAGTGGATCTTGAGTTGCGAAACAGACAAGCCGTCTAATTTCCCCTGTCCCAGGATCCAAAGGGGTGGGAATTGAACTCGAGACATGAAGGATTAGAAGAGGATGGAGACATTTGAGAAAGGAAGTATATGCCCTTAGACCTGGAGAATGCCCTAGAGAGAAGACACCCCCTCTGTGATTTGCCGGAAACCCCAAACCTTTCCCCGAGCTCTTCAGATTACGTCAGTGGGAGCCACTGCATTTCTAGGTACAGCAGGGTGAAGCTGACTGTAGTCATACTCACCATGCCCGTAACTGCCTACATCTCTTGTTCACCAAAGAAGACAGAATCTTGAGTTTTTAAGTGCTGGGGATTTAATTTAGGGCTTTGCATATGCTAGTTAAGTACTCTAGCACTGAGCCACATCCCTGGCCCAATTTTAACTTTTTTTTGTGTGCGTGTGTGTGTGTGTGTGTGTTGTAACTGCATGTAAATACACTCATATCATGCAGTCCTTGCAGAGGCCAGAAGAAGGTGTCCCATCCCCAGGAACTAGAGTTAGGGACAATTGTTAGCCACCGTGTGAGTGCTGGGAACCAGACCTAGGTCCTTTGCAAGAGTAGCCAGTGCTCTTAACTCCTGAGCTCTCTTTCCAGCCCTCAATTTTAACTTTTTTTGGGGGTTTTTTGAGACAGGGTCTCCCTGTAGCCCCAGCTGTCCTGGAACTCACTATGTAGACCAGGCTGGCCTTGAACTCACAGAGATCCGCCTGCCTCAGCCTCCCCAGTGCTGGGATCAAAGGCATGGGCCACCATACCCAGCAATTTTAACTTTTAACAGGAGTGAAACTTATAGCTAGGACTGTAGCTCAGTAGTAGAGCATTTGCTTTGCATGCCCAAGGCCTTGGGTTTGATTCCCCAGCCCTACTGATAAATACATACATGTTAAAATTAATGAAGATAACTGTATCAATACATTACTGTAGTAATTGCTAATTTTTTAAAATCTCTAATAGCAATTTCTTCTTACTTTCAGAAGTTGGGATATCGAGAGAGGAAGCCTTAGAAACTCTACAAATCATAAGAAGAGACTGTCTCACACATAAACCAAAATATGCTGGTACATCTGAGTCGGGAAAGAAGTACACAGCACTGGAACTTCTTGAGCAGGAGCATACCCAGGGCTTCATAATCACCTTCTGTTCAGCACTAGATAATATTCTTGGGGGTGGAATACCCTTAATGAAAACGACAGAAATTTGTGGTGTACCAGGTGTTGGAAAAACACAATTATGGTAAAATAGGATGTTCTCTACTTAAGAGTGGGCTTAGTTATTTTATGTAACTAATAGAATATTTTGCTGTGGGTTGGAGTTAGGAAACCAAAAAGTGTGTTTGTGCTGTTATTTTGTGTATATGTGCATCACACAAAACTCAGCTCACCATTTATATTCAGTACTCCATGATAAATTGATAGAGTGATTTTTTTTTAAATCAAAGATGTTCCTTTTGTAATATAGTGTAATCACTAGAGTAAACAGCACTCTTCTAAGTCATTCACTTCTGAGAATATATTTGAATGCCAAATGCCTGAAAGTTGGTTTATGTATAATAGAGTTCTTGGCATACTTTTATAATCTCAGGATACTGAGGCAGGATTGGTAGGAGTTGAAGGCCAGCCTGGGCTGTATAGCAGGTGCTAATGTATAGTAAGACTCTGTCTCAAAAAAATGTGTGTATGGGGGGTATGCCCACCTGGGTGTGGTGGTATACTTGTATAATTCCAGCACTGAGGATAGGGATGGAGTCTGAGGCAGAAGGATGGAGAGTCCACCCTGGGCCACATTGCAAGACTGTCTCAAAAAGAAAGAATGAGAGGAAAAGGAATTCAAAAATAAGTAAGAAAAAGAAAGCATTCAATCCCCAGAAGCCTAGAAAAAAATAGTAATTTTATAGAACACACTAATCCAGGTATCTCTTGATTCATAGGTATCTAGAGCTATGAAGAGTTAGCTACCTCTATTCCTTGGGGAGTTTTTTTTTTTTTTTTTTTTTGGTTTTTTTTGAAAGGGGCCCCCTGTAGCCCCAGCTGTCCTGGAACCCACTATGTAGACCAGGCTGGCCTTGAACTCACAGAGATCAGCCTGCCTCCCAAGTGCTGGGATTAAAGGCATGCGCCACCACGCCCGGCCTTGGGGAATATTTTTATAGTTAGAAAACTTAGTGGTCTAACTGCCCGTTATTTGTAGTTTGAAAAATAGTGTCTTGATGATCACGATAATAGTCATAATAATGATTTGTTCATTTGACTCATTTCTGGACAGTTTGCAGTTGGCAGTAGATGTGCAGATTCCAGAATGTTTTGGAGGAGTGGCAGGTGAAGCAGTGTTTATTGACACAGAGGGAAGTTTTATGGTTGACAGAGTGGTAGACCTTGCTACTGCCTGCATTCAGCACCTTCATCTTATAGCAGGAACGGACAAGGAAGAAGGTAAGTTAACAGTGATTCTCTTTTTCTGTATAAGAAAGGCTATTTTTTAAAAAAAGCTCTGTGCGATGGCACACACCTTTAATCCTAGCACTTGGGAGGCGGAGCCAGGTAGATCTTTGTGAGATAGAGGCCAGCCTGATATACATAGCAAGTTCCCAGACCAGCTGGGAATATAAGGTGACCCTGTCTCAAAAAAGCCAGAAAAAAGCAATTTTTATTTGTGCTCATCTCAAACCCCAGTAAGAGACTGTCCCAAACTTGAAGCTTAATGACTAAGCAGTGTACTAGTGTTAAACTCTGACATCTCTGTTTGCAGAATGATGTACAATACTCTTTGTGTAACTCAGGCTGTCTGTGATCCTTCTACACAGTCTCCCAAATGCTGGGATGTCAGGTATGTGTCACCACACCTAATGCAGCATCCATTTTCTTTTATAAGTAATTGAAAAGGTAAGGACTTCGGGTCATCAGGATGACTCAGTGATTAAAGGCATTTGCCACCAAGACAGACAATGTGAATTTGATCCCCAGAACCCACACGATAGAAGGAGAGAACTATTCCTGCAAGTTGTTCTCAGACCTCCACATGTGCACCATGGTATTTGCATATAGAAACATATAAAATAAGCATATATAAAATACTAACATGCTAATATCTTTTTAAAAATATCTTATTTGTAAAAATATTTTTATTTATTTTATGTGTATGCCTGCCTGTGTATAAGTGCATTCATGCCATGTAGTGCCCATAGAAGTCAGAAGAGGGCGTTGGATCCTCTGCAACAAATCTTTTGTCCATGTCTTACCCATGTCATAATGTTTACTTGTAATAAATGACTTAAAACCTTGCTGTACATACTGTAGATACACTGAAGCACTGGGATATAGAGGGTTTTTAAAAATACGTAAGTTTTTTTTAATTAAAAAAATTATTGTGGGTACTGGAATTCGAACCCCGGTCTTTTGCAAGAACAGTCAGTTCTCTCAATTGCTGAGCCATCTGGCCAGCACCAAGATTTATTTATTTGTTAAATTTATGTGTATATATGTGTGCCTGTTTGAGTTGATGTCTACCATGTGTGCAGGTGCCTGAGAAGGCCAGGGGGCATTGGATCCACTGGAACAGATGGTTGTAAGCAGCCTCAAGTGAGTGCTGGGAACAGCCCCAGCCCTCTGCAAGGGCAGTAAGCACTCTTAACTGCCGAGCCTCCTCTCAGCCTTGATTCTGAACACACAACACATGAACTTTGAACTGCCATGCCATGTCATACAACATGAATAAACGCTGCCTGAAACACCTATGCTCAGATTCAAGACTGTTGAATGTTATGAATTGCAGTTTTTTTCACTGCAATTCATACAAAGTTTTCTGGTTTTATAGAAACATAATGATTTAATTATGTAATTTTTCAACAAGTATCAAATTAGTGTGTCTTTTCATTGTACTCTGTTAGGATGCTTGATTTAAAAAATTGTGTTTTAGTTGCTGACTTGAGTTTCATTGAAAAAAAATCATTAAATTTTGGCTTAGGCTTAGGACAGAATTTCCAACAATTTCTGTAATGACCCTAAACATATTATATCCATTTGTACTGTTTATTTATGCAAA
Organism: Nannospalax galili; assembly: GCF_000622305.1. Lineage (NCBI taxonomy): Eukaryota > Metazoa > Chordata > Mammalia > Rodentia > Spalacidae > Nannospalax > Nannospalax galili. The sequence goes on along the minus strand of NW_008346261.1, from coordinate 3,065,014 downwards.
GTGATGTTCTCAGCATTGATTAGTATAAAATCAAAATATTGGTGAACTCTGAAGACATTGAAGAAGTTCTATGTCCCACAGCATCAAATATTCAGCCAAAATTTAATTTTTTTTTCACCTTTTAAGAATAAACAGGTTTATTTGGGTCATTTGATACAGTACTCGCAGTCAGTTTTGCCTCTTAAGTAATTATCACTGCTAAGACCACATCTCACATTGGCAGCATGGAATCTCTAGGTACCACCATCATAGGTCATCACAGGCTCACCACACCCTCTAGTCAAACCCAAGTCAATCCAAATAAGATTGACAATTCAGGACCTGAGCTACTAGGATGAGACAGCCTGGAACCCCCATGCCCCCCAAAAGAAGAAAGCTATGTGGGCAGCTCAGCAGTGCCTTGGCCAGGTAACAGTGGCCACACCCATGAGGCCCATGGTCTGGAGCTGTATCTGCACTTGTCCAGATCAGCCACAGGATGGAGCTGTGCCTTGTTTTTGCTGGTTTCTTGATCTTAACGGGGCCATGACTGGCTCTTCAGCCCAAGGCACACAGCACAGGCCGCTGCAGTTACCCACCTTCCCTTGCACTTTAGCATGTCTCCTTGGTATATTCATTGTCAGCATCATGAGGGCTGAACACAGGACTGCACTCATGCAACAGCTGTTTTGATTAGCATAAAACCACAGGGATGCTGGGTAGAGGAATGACTCACTCTCAGAGCCAGACAGCATAATACCTTACCTCACACTTTACTGCTTGGTATTTTTGATCTGTGGCTGACCATGGGTAACTGAACCAGCGGAAAGTGGAATCTCTGATGAATGGTGAACCACTGCACCCCAGAGGCCGGCCAGTTGCACTGTTAAGGATGGAGATTGGGGTCTCACACAGGCTAGGCCAGTTTGAGAAAGCAGTGTACTGGAGAAACCCAGACCATGGACAGCACCCTGGAAGCCCCTGTTAGCTGGATTAATGGGGACACATAGGCAGCTGCCTCACATTCTGGGCATAGCTGGCTAAGCACTGCAAATTATTAGATACAATTCCACTTATGGCCTGAAAGGAAGGCTTTAGTGTCACCACTGTTTTTACTTTTTTGGCCAGGATTGAGGGATGTGCTACTATGCCCTGCTGCTCCCCCCCCCGGCCCCCCAGGACCTTCTAAAGGTTACTGGTTTTGGTCTCCAACAAGTCAATTTAACAAAAACTCCTTTTCTGTGCAACAGCTGCCTGCTGGGAACATGTAGGGGCAACAGATAACTTGGGCCAGCCAACTGGGAGAAGGGTGGTCCCACAGCGCAGCTTAGGGACTATCAGGCTACTGATCATTCAGATGTTCACTGGTAAGAACATAGCATAGACATAGCCTCTCTCCTCTCTGCCACCTACTGACACACATGTGACATGGCAGCCATACCTCAAAATTTAATTCTTAATATAAAAATGAACAAGTATATCCATCTCATTAGTATGCAAATTTGCTTTAGATGCTAATGAGTAACAAAAAGTATGTGGAGCAAAAAATTGTCTTAAAATTATGATTATCAGTAAAAAAATATTATTTTTTTTGTGTGTGTGTATTTCCTGCGTGTAAGTAAGTGCACCCGTGTCATACTATGCCTGAGAGGACAGAAGAAGCTGTCAGATCCCCTAGAACTGGAGTTACAGACAGTTGTTAGCTGCCATGTGGGTGCTGGGATTCGAACCCGGGCCTTCTGCAAGAACACAGTGTTCTTAACTGCTGAGCCATCTCTCCAGCCCCTTGTTATTTTTAATTATTTGTGTGTGTTTGTCTTTGTTTGGGTTTGTGCAAACTGAGTATAATGCTGGAGTTACAGGCAGTTGTCAGCTGCCCAAATAGATGCTAGGAATCAAACTCTGATGCTATGGAAGAGCAATATGTGCTTTTAACCACTAAGCCATCTCTTCAGCCCTTAAATACACTTTAAAATATAATAATTAATTAGTTTCTCTCTCTTTTTTTTTTTTCTTTTATTCTTTTTGAGACATGGTCTCCCTGTAGCCCCAGCTGGCCTGGAACTCACAGAGATTAGCCTACCTCTGCTCTCAAGTGCTGAGATTAAAGGTGTGGTGGCTAAGATTTTATATTACTATTTATACTCAACACCAAATTACAGTATTAAAGGGAAAAAAGACTTCATTATAGCATTTTTCTTCTGAGTTCTTAATTTGTAGCCTTTAAAAAAACAAGATATGGGTGTGGAGAGATGGCTCAGTGGATAAGAGCACTGCGCTTGCAGAGGATCCGGGTTCGATTCTCAGCACCCACATGGCGGCTACAAACCATCCTTAACTCCAGTTCCAGGGGAATCCGAAGCCCTCTTCTGACCCCTGCAGCATTGCACAACATGGGTGCACTCACATACATGCAGGCAATACACTCATACACATAAAATAAAAAATATTAAAAAAAGAGAACCTTCCATTATGTTACTTCTGTTCAATGGAAGTCAATATTTGGAAATATGAAAAGAGACAGAATTGTGAGTAAACAATTTCTAGATTGCCTGCAATTTCTAGATTGCAGAGGACCTAGGTTTGGTTCCCAGCACCCACATGGTGGCTAATAACCATGTGTAATTCCAGTTCAAGGAAGCCAACATTCTCTTCTGGCCTCCAGAGGTGCTGCATGCAGTAGTGCACATACATAGATGCAGACAAAACACTCATACACAGCAAATAAATACATCTTAAAAATATCTGTAATGTTTAGCATATTAGAACAAGTAAAACTTCCTATTTTAAGATTGCTTTGTTGTTTGTTTCAGAACATCAGAAAGCCTTGGAGGATTTTACTCTTGAAAATATTCTTTCCCATATTTATTATTTTCGTTGCCATGATTACACCGAGCTACTGGCACAAGTTTATCTCCTTCCAGATTTCCTTTCAGATCATTCAAAGGTATGGACCATGCTACTGAAATATCTTACTAGATGTCTTTGGAGGTGTTTAATAAACAGGAAAATAACTAAACAGTAGAGTAACATAGAATTAAACTTCAAGACTGTTCAAAAAGTCTCTTCTTCCTCTGGCCTACAATTTATTATACTTATTTTGCATATTTATGCATATACTACTCAAATTTCAAAATACTATATGTGCATATGTGGGTTTTTTTGTTTTCGTTTTGTGACAGACAGGGTCTCACTATGTAGCTAGACTTTGATACGTAGACCAGGCTGACCTGGAACTCACAGAGCTGTATCTGCCTCTGAGTGCTGGGATTAAAAGTGTGCAGCACCATACCCAGCTGTGTGTGTAATCTGTTGATCCTAAATGTGTAACTCCATTTCTGTACTCTATTCATACTCTTTTTTTTTTTTTTTTTTGAGACAGGGTCTCCCATTAGCCCCAGCTGGCTTGGGACTCACTGTGTAGACCAGGCTGGACTCAAACTCACAGAGATCGCCTGCCTCTGCCTCTGCCTCTGCCTCTGCCTCCCGAGTGCTGGGATTAAAGGCATGCACCACCACACTCGGCTATCACATTGATTTTTATATTTTTTTGTTTGTTTTGTTTGAGGTAGGGTGTTTTTGAGACAGGGTCTCCCTGTAGTGGGGCTGGCTTGGAACTCACTATGTAGACCAGGCTGGCCTCAAACTCACAGAGATCCACCTACCTCTGCCTTGGAGTGCTGGGATTAAAGGTATGCACCACCACGCCAGACTTGAGGTTGGGCCTAATGCTGTTCAGGGTGGCCTTGAATTCTCTAGTTTAACCAGGATTGAATTCAAAATCTTGGCTTTCACTTCATATAAGTTCTGGATTGCAGTCATGTGCTGCCATACCCTGCCTGTTTGTTTCATTCCCCATCTCCTCCTCCCCTCTCCCCTCTCCCCACTTCCCCCTCTCTTCCCCTTCCCCCTTCCCCTCTTTGGTTACCATAACTTTGTATGACATTTTGAAAGCAGGAGGCAAGAGTCTTCTAACTTTGTTCTTTTTCAAAATTATTGTGTATGTTTGGGGTCCGTAGAAATTCCATATTAATCTGAGGATTGCCTTATCTTATTTCTGCAGAAAGGAAGTTGGAATTCTGATAAAACTGAATTGCATCTGAAGATTGAGTGTATTCCCATCTTAATATTAAATTCTCTAAGCCACATATATAGCATGTCTTTCTATTCATTTATGTCTTTAAATTCTTTCAATAATGTTTTATAGTTTTCTGTGTATGGCATTCCTAAATATATTATTCTGTTTGATGCTATTGCAAATGGAATTTTATTTTTTTATTACATCAAAAAATAATGGAAGTCAAAGGATAATTTGTTCCCCCAAATTTATGTTCTTGCATACAAAATTAACCCATTTGATTTTTTACCTGGCTCCAGTACTTTTTTTCTTTTTAAAAAAAATTTTTTTTTTCAGGTCAGATTTGTTTCTTCGATGATGAGTTGCCAAATGACTGAGATTGGGTTTTTTTGGGTTTTTTTTTGTCTCTTTGAGACAGAGTCTCCCTGTAGCCTCAGCTGACCTGGAACTTACTATGTATACCAGGCTGGCCTTGAACTCACAGAGATCCACCTACCTCTGCCTCCCTAGTGCTGGGACTAAAGGTGTGGGCCGCCATACCCAGCAAAATTTTTAATTTGGGTGTAGTGGTGCCTGCCTTTAATCCCAGCACTCGGGATGCAGAGGCAGGTGGATCTCTGTGAGTTGAGGCCAGCCTTGTCTCCATAGCGAATCCAGGCCTATGACTATGGGGAGACCCTGTCTCAAAAAGACCAAAAAAACTTTATTATTTTTATTTTATATATAAGTATGTTGCCTGCATGTGGGGAGGTGCACCCATGTTGTGTAGTGCCCGAGAAGGTCAGAAGAGAGTGTCGGATCCTCTAAAACTGGAATTACAGATGTTGTTAGCCTCCATGTGGGTGCTGGGAATCGAACCTAAATGTGTAACTTTATTTCTGTACTCTACTCAGCCACTACTCTTAACCACTGAGCCATCTTTCCAGCCCCTGACTTCAACATTTAAAATGACTATCATTACTTCTTAAATTTGGGCTAGTGTTTCTAAGCAGAGAAACGCTGCTATGTTCCTTGTAAAGAAAACAGATGGGGCCTAGAGAGATGGCTCAGTGGTTAAGAGCACTGGCTGCTCTTACAGAGAACCTGGGTTGGATTCCCAACACCCACTTGGCAGCTAACAATGGTCTGTAACTCCAGTTCTAGGGGATCCAGTGCTTCTTTTTGCCCTCCTCAGGCATTGCACAACACAGGTGCACTTACACGCATACAGGCAATACACTCATGCATATAAAAAAAAAAAAAAGCCAGATGTGGGGTACATACCTTCAGTCCCAGCACTTGGGAGGCAGAGGCAGGCAGATCTCTGTGAGTTAACGGCCCGCCTGGTCTACATAGTTCCAGGACAGCTGGAGCTACAGGGAGACCCTGTCTCAAAAAGACCAAAAAGAAAGAAAAAGGGGTGGGGGGAAATACTTGAGTTAGATGAGATCTGTGAGTTATTGGCTGTCCATTCAGTGTTATCAAAATATACTAAATGTTCTTAAATAGAAATATACATAAAAATGGGGGCTGGAGAGGGGTCAGCAGTTAAGAACAGTGGTTGTCACCTACATGGCAGCTAACAACTGTCCATAACTCCGGTTGCAGGGGATCTGACAGCCTCTTCTGTCCTCAAGGGCATTGCATGACACGGGTGCACTTACCTACATGAGGCAATACACACATACACATAAAATAAAAATTAAATAATAAAAAAGAAATATACATAAAATAAGGATATGTACAGATCACTTGATGGAAGTATGACCAGAGTTTCATAAAATTGTGTTCCTGTATTTTCCTTCAGACCAGTGGTTCAGTGTTCACCAATTCAGTGTGGGTGGTAGTTTTATGGAACATAGCTACCCTGTGTTACAAGAATTAGGTTTATGAAGGCCTGGGCATGGTGGCACATACCTTTAATCCCTGCAGTTGGGAGGCAGATGTAGGTGGATCTCTGAGATTGAAGGCAGCCTGGTATACATAGTACATAGTGAGTTCCAGGCCAGCTGGGGCTACGGGGACACCATGACTCAAACAGACCAAAAAAAAAAAAAAAAAAAAATTTAGCTTTATTATGTCAGCTGGGGGTTTTTCCTTGCTTTGTTTGATTTTGGAGACAATGTCTCGCTGTGTAGCCCAGAACTTGGCTATATGGTGCTCAGACTGACCTCAGTCTCAGCAGCCCTCCTGTGTCAGCCTCCTAAGTAATGGATTTCATTTGTTTTACTATATAATTTTTTAGTAGTTGTATTGGGATTACTAGTACCATCTTTTTGTTTTGTTTTAGTTTTGTTGTTGTTTTTGAGACATGGTCTTCCCATAGCCCCAGCTGGCCTGGGACTCACTAGGTAGACCAGATTGGCCTCTATCTCACAGAGGTCTGCCTTCCTCTGCCTCCCCAGTACAGGCTTTAAAGGCATGTACCACCACACCCAGCCACTATCAACATCTTATTTAGTAGGCCTCCAAGTTTGGATTCTATATAGTTCCATTTAACCCTCCATTTATGGCATTGTTAAGAATTACATCTTTATATATTCTGTGCCTGTCAATGTAATTTTTTATCTAATTAATTGTCTTTTAAATAATAAAAGGGGTTACAAACTAAAATTATATTAAAATGTTTCTGTATTTTTTTCTAGTGGGGAGCATTGAGACACAGGGTATGTAGTCAGAGCTGATGTTGAATTGTAATTCAGGCTGGCTTTGAATTTACAAGGTGAAATTAACATACTAAATTTGTTTTATCTATGTATGTATATATACTATTAATTGTTACTAATTTGTTTTTGTTTTGAGATAAGATCTCACTGTGTAGTCTGGACTGGTCTAAAACTTGCTAGATAAACCAGGCTGGCCTTGAACTCACTCCACCTGCCTCCGCCTCCCAAGTGGTAAAATTAAAGGAGTGTGCCACTATACCCAGCTATTTTATTTTTTGAGACAGTCTTAACCTGTAGTCCAGTCTAGCTTCCTGATTGCTATGATTACTACCATGTTCCATTGTGCCCAACTCAAAAATCCATAGTTTCAGCTGGGTGTGATGGCACATGCCTTTAATCCCAGCACTCAGGAGACAGAAGTAGGCAGATCTCTTGAGTTCCAGGCCAGCCTTATCTATATAGTGAGTTCCTGGTCAGCTGGGGCTACTGGGAGAGCCTGTCTCAAAAAGACCAAGGGAAAAAAAAAATTCATTGTTTTAAAATGCATGATTATAGCTAGAAATGGTGATACGTGCGAGTGATCCTAAATGGTTTTTCTAGTTCACATCCTCTTAGGTAGTGTGTAGGCGATTTAGTTCCTCTACATCTTACCAATATACTATTTCAGGGCTGGAGAGATGGCTCAGCTCACTGGTTCTTGCAGAAGACCCAGGTTCGAATCCCAGCACCTACATGGCAGCTAACAACTGTCCATAACTCCAGTCCCAGGGGATCTGACAAGCCTCTTCTGACCTCCGCCGGCATTGCACGACAGGGGTGCACTTACCTACATGCAGGCAATACATGCATACACATAAAATAAAATAAAAAAATAAAGCTTAATTTAAAAAAAACTATTTCATAGTGGTGTAACAATATCTTACTAGGATTTTAATTTGCATTGCCAATAATGTTGACCATTTTCTTATTTTATTTATTATACAATCTTAACTATAATACTCTATTTATTTATTTATTTATTTATATGAGTGTCTTGCCTTCATGTATGTAAGTGTACCCTTCCCATGGAGGCAAGAAGAAGGAGTTGGATCCCCCAAAGATACAGATGGTTATGAGCTGCCATGGGAACCGAACCCAAGTCCTCTGCAATAGAAGCCAGTACTGTTAACCACTGAGCCATCTCTCTAGTCCCCTGCCTCCTTTTTTTGAGGTAAAGTCTTATAGTAACTCAGAATCCTCCTGCCCTTGCCTCCTGAGTGCTGAGATTACAAGTATATACCACCCTGCCAGTTTTTTTGTTTTTAAGTCCTTGACTTTCAGGTTTATTTCTGTAATGGAATATGCTTTTTGGATGCCATTTTTATAATGGTACGTATAACACCAAACCTAATTTCATTCTCTTTTCTGTGTTTAGGTTCGACTAGTGATAATAGACAGCATCGCTTTTCCTTTTCGTCATGACCTTGATGATCTGTCCCTTCGTACTCGATTACTAAATGGACTAGCTCAACAAATGATCAGCCTTGCAAATAATCACAGATTAGCTGTAAGTATTACTGGTCAAGAGAGTAGACTGTATGAAATATTAATGTCTAAAAGTACCATAATATGAGCCAGGCATAGTAGCACATGCCTTTAATCCCAGCACTGGGGAAGCAGAGGCAGGCTGATATCTGTGAGTTCGAGGCCAGTCTGGTCTACATAGTGAGTTCTAGACCAGTTTAGGTCTACAAAGGGACCCTGTCTTAAGAAATAAATAAATAAAAATTAAAAACAGCAAAGTGGATTTTGCCTGACTAAAAGACAATACATACACATGATTTTTAGGTTCATGATTATTTTTGTTACTTGTTTGGGACAGGGTCTCGATAAATACCCTGGAATTTAATATCTGTCCCAGCCTGGCCATGAATTTTTCATCTTCCTACCTCCAGTCTCTTGAGTACTGGGATTATAGGCATTTGCCATCATACACAGTTGAATCGAGACGTTTTGTGATAAAACCAGGGTTTTGTTTTTGTTTTTTGTCTTTTTTGAGACAAGGTCTCCTTGTAGCCCCAGGTGTCCTGGAACTCACTATGTAGACCAGGTTGGCCTCGAACTCACAAAGATCCGCCTGCCTCTGCCTCCCAAGTGCTGGCATCAAAGGTGTGCGCCACCATGCCCAGCAAAACCAGGATTTTTTGAGATTAGACCGAGAGCTTCCTGCATGTAGGCAGATGCTCTTCCACTGAGCTACTGCTTGGACCCTTAAGCCATTTCTTCCAGATTTGACAAGTGAGAAGAGAGGTAAATATGAACTCCACAGTACAGAGATGGTTGTTTGCCGTTACTTCCCACTCTGCAACCACAACCTACCATTGGCTAAAAATAACTCTTCCAGGGCCAGAAATGGAAGATGAAACTGCTCTTACTTGATTTTTTTTTAAGCCTTGATTAAGGAGATGGTTAGCATTTACCTGTCATAAGCAAAACTAAAGAACTCTATCTAAAATTTAAAGCATCCACATATTTTGAGTAGATCTTTTGCTATATTCTTAAATTATATTTTAATTTTTCTTCTTTGTGTGTTTGTGTATGTGTCTGTGTTTGTGGGCATGAATACGACAGTGCTTGTGTGGAGGGAAGTCAGAGGACAACCTACATCATGTGGTCCTATGGGTCAAACTCAGGTCGTCAGACTTGGTAGCAAGTGTCTTTACCCACTGAGCCATCTCACTGGCCTTTTTGCCAAAACACAGTGCTCTTTCCTTGAATTATTTCTTGTCATTAATTGCAATTTAGCATTGATAATAATGGTATCAGTGAAGATCCTCCAGTAGAGGGCACTCAAGACAAATAGGTTGCCTAGTTGCATAAGTTTCTTAGGTTTTGGTAGGGTGATTTTTTGTTTTTGTTTTTGTTTTGTTGTGATGGTAGGGATGGCAGTGGTGGTGGATCAGACTCAGGAGTTCAGGCATATGAAACAAGCACTTTACCACTGAGCAACATCCCCACCCTATTTTAATTTAGCTTTTTTCATTGTTTTTAAAAATACTGTATTTATTGGGCCTGGAGAGATGGCTCAGTGGATAAAAACACTGGCTGTTCTTGGAGAAGACCTGGGTTCGGAGCCCAGCACCCACATTGCAGTCAGTATCTATCCACAACTCCAGTTCCAAGGGATCCAATAGCCTCTTCTGTCCTCTGTGAGCATTGCACTTACCTACATGCAGGCAATATACACATAGACTTAAAAAAAAAAAAACACCCTTTTCTGACCTCCTGAGGCATTGCACACACGTGGTGAACTTACATACGTGCAGGCAATACACTTACACACATAAAATAAAATACATATTTTTTAAAATGCACTTCAGCTGAGCATGGTGGTATACGCCTTTAATCCCAGCAGTCAGGAGACAGGCACGCAGATCTCTATGAAGTCAAGGTCAGCTTGATCTGCATAATGAATGCCAAGCCAGCTGTAGCTGTTGGGAGACCCTTGTCTCAAAAAAAAAAAAAAAAAAAAAGATGGCTCAGCATAAGAGCACTTACTGGCTGCTCTCGCAGAGCTCCTAGTACCCATAGTCAGTCGTAACTCCTCCTTGGCCTTGTATGCATACGGTACACAGACATACATGCAAGCAAAACACTTATACACATAGAATAGAATTCAGTCTTTTTGTTTCGCCGGGCATGGTGGCACACGCCTTTAATCCCAGCACTTGGGAGGCAGAGGCAGGCGGATCTCTGTGAGTTCAAGGCCAGCCTGGTCTACATAGTGAGTTCCAGGACAGCTGGGACTACAGGGGAGACCCTGTCTCAAAAAAAAAAAAGGGATTG
>NW_008346261.1:3050921-3054418 GCF_000622305.1 Nannospalax galili | reverse complement strand
GGCAATATACTCATACACATAAAATAAAAATAATAAAATATTTAAAAAAAAACATATTAAATTAAAAAAAGGGGATTGAGAAAGAATCCTGATGTCAGTCTCCAGTGTGCACATGCCTGCGCTAGTGAATGCACCCATTCCCCACACGTACATGGACATGCATGGACCAAGAAAAATACATTTCATTGGGTGGAGTTGTATTAAGATACTACTAAGGTAATAGGCCATTTTGTCTAGTATGCACAAAGCCCTGGGTGTTTTGACATCTGTCATTGAACAACAACAAAAAAAGAGTATACTTTGGTTATTAGCAGGAAATTTTAACAGCTTTAATGAGATATAATGTATATCATAAATTCATCCTTTAAAAAATCTATAGTTCAGTGTTTTTTAATTATTGGGGTTTGTTTGTTTGTTTCTTTGTTTGTTTGTTTGTTTTGAGACAGGTCTCACTATGTAATTCTGACTGGCCAGGAACTTGCTATGTAGACCAGGCTGACCTCGAACTCACAGAGATGTCTGTAATTCCAGCAGTCAGGGACCACAAGGGAGGAGAATCACCACAAGTTCTAGTCAGCTCGGGTTATATAACCAGACCATATCCCAAAACACTAAAAAAAATTAAAATTAAATTACCTTTGGGACAAGCATCATGATGGATGCTTATAATCCTAGCACTTAGGAGGTGGAGGCAGAAGGCTCAGGAGTTCAAGGCCAGTTTAGGCTACATGAGTCCCTGGCTCAAAAATAAATAGATAGAGCTAAAGCTGTAGCTCCTTTTTAAGAGTATGTGTGTCTGCTAAAGGATATAGGTTTAATACTCAACACCTAAAAAATAAAAGAGCTATTGGTCAAGATATAGACTCTTCTATATACCATTGATATAATCTATGATAATTAGCAATATTTTGTTTTGTTTTCGTTAGTTTTTCGAGGGTTTTTTTTGTTTTTTTTTAAGACAGGGTCTTCTATAGCCTTGGCTGGCCTAGAACTCGCTATGGCCTGAGTCTCACAGAGATCTGTCTGCCTCTGCTTCCTGAATGCTAAGATTAAAGGCATGTACGACCATGCCTGGCTTAATTAGCAGTGTTTTTAAACATGAGTAAAATACCACCTATGGCTATTATTAGCAGGGTACCATAGTTGCTATTTAACCTAATTATTGAGTTTTATTTTTCCTAGTTCTTATGTGTTCTTTCATTTTAGCTGTCTTCTCAGTTTTTTTCTCATTTTTTTTCTATATAAAATCAGAAGTAATAACATTTTATTTTTAGTCAGGGTCTCACTTATGTAGTCCTTATGGACCTGGAACTCACTGTGTAGATCAGGCTGGCCTTGAACTCACAGAGATCCACCTGCTTCTGCCTCCCAAGTACTGGGATTAAAGGTGTGTACCACCATGCAGGGCCAGTAATAACATCATTATCTCTTCCCTAAAAATATAAGCATCGAGGGGACTCAGCTGTTAAGAGCATTGGCCACTTTTGCAAAGGGCCTGGATTTTGTTCCCGAAACGAAACACTTCTAAATATAAAATAAAAATAAAATTTAAAAAATACAAACATTGAGATATTTGTTAAGGATTTACATTCCTTTGAATAAAGATATTCCAGGTAGGCAATCCCTGCTTTTGAGAGGTAGAGGTGTAAGAAGATTAGGAATTCAAAGTTAACTACTTCAGAGTTCAAAACTAGACTGGGCTGCCAGAGACCCTGTCTTAAAAACTAATAATGATCTCTGTCTCAAAAAGACAAACAAAACAAAAAAGGTAAGTGGAACTTAACATAGTTTCTGGTATGTATTGAGCACTAATTAAATATTCATTACTACTATTGATGTTACCACTATTGACTTACCCAGTATTTTAATTTTGTTATTTAGTTAGTTTGGTTTGGTTGGTTGGTGGTTTTTGGTTTGGTTTCTGGGCAGGGGGTGTGGGGCAGGATCTCATTTAGCTCAGATTAGCTTTGAGCTCTCTATCTAGTTTAGGACTGACTTTAAACTTTTGATCATATTGCTTCTACTTCTCAAGTGCTAAGATCACAGGCATGTACCATCATGTTTGGCCAAAGTTTGAATTTTATTTATTTATTTATTCATTTATTGATTGATTGATTGATTGATTGGTCTTTCTGAGACAGGGTCTCCCTATAGCCCCAGGTGACTTGGAACTCACTATGTAGACTAGGCTATGTAGACTCACAAAGCTCCACCTGTCTCTGCCTCTGGGGTTCTGTGATTAAAGGCATGCAAGTAAGTTTTCGAGGCTAGAGAGATGGCTCAGCAGTTAAGGCACTGACTGCTCTTGCAGAGGACCCAGGTTTGATTCCCAGCACCCACATGGTGACTGTGAACCATCCTTGACTCCAGTTCCAGGGGAATCCAAAGCCCTTTTCTGACCTCCACAGCATTGCAGGACACGGGTACACTCACATACATGCAGGCAATACACTCATACACATAAAATTAAAATTTAAAAAGTAAGTTTTCAAGGGAGTGGGGCTAGAGAAAGGACTCAGTGGGTAAAGTGCTATTAAAGCATGAGGACCTGATATCGGATCTCCAGCACCCATGTAAAAGCTGGGCTTGCAGTGTGCTATAACCCCAGCACTGGATGGGGATTTTGACATGCTGATCCCTGGGGTTTGCTGGGCAGTCAGTCTAACCCAGACAGGATCTCTAGGTTCCATAAGCGACTGTCCCAAAAACTAAGATGGAGGACTGGAGACATGGCTCAGCAGTTAAAGCATTTGTTGCTCTTCCAGACAACCCAAATTCAATTCCCAGCAACCATATCAGGTGACTCACAAACATCTGTAACTCTAGCTCCTGGGGGATCTGAGGCCTCTGACCTCCACAGATACCTGTACACCTGCCCATACACAAGACACATACATAAATACACATAATTTTTTCTTTTTATGTATATGAGTATTTTGCCTCGTACTTGTGTCATGCAGTGCCCTCAGATGTCAGAAGAGGACAACGGATCCCTTGGAACTGGAGTTACAGACGGTTGTTAGCCACCATGTGGGTGCTGGGAATTGAACCCAGGTCCTCTGTAAGAGCAGCCAGTGCTCTTAACTGCTGAGCCATCTCTCCAGCCCCCTTCACACATAATTTTTTCTTTTAACTTTTACAAAAACTTTATTGAGAATTTCATACATGTATAGAAGATGTTTTGATCAAATCCGTGCACACTCCCTCCCCCTTCATAATTCCCCCCCTTTGAAGAGGTAACCCTAAAATCTTTTTTGTTTGTTTGTTTGTTTGTTTCTCTCAGTGAGACAGCTCGTTTGTTCAGTGGGGGTCAGGGAAAAATATAGGGTGGAGGCAGCAGCCAAAGCTTCAGCTGATAGGTGTTCATAGTAAGCTTTATTTACATGTGGTAGGGGGATCCTATCATCTGGCTATAGGGCAATGTCTAATTAGATACAAACTCCCAAATACTTTTAACATTTTTGGCCTTTGGAACAGAGTATGTTGCTAACAGGCCC
>NW_008346261.1:3045983-3050905 GCF_000622305.1 Nannospalax galili | reverse complement strand
TATTTTTACTTTTAGCCAGAAAACTGGCTACATTTCTTTGGGGTCTTTTTACCCTAACTGCCTAGCCAATTCCTATCTCCTATTCTTATCACTCCATCCTCTGAAGGGGTTACCCAAATTGCCAATAGGGAATAGGGATGCAGACCTCTCTGGCTTCTTCCATGCTGAACAGGCATGCATGGTGAGGCAATTGGAGTACCCCTTCAGTGGGTCTATCTAAAAGACTCCAGAATTGCATAACTCTTGTCTCTAAGGGGAAAAGAAAGTCCTTGAGTCATGAATAGGAGATGTGAAGGAGAAGTAAAGGCAAGAGTAATTATTACAAGTTCTAGACACGGAGTTAGAAAAAAGTCAGAACAGGGCAATTTTCAAATGTTCATATAAGAGTCCATTGGGGTTTCTTGACAAGGGCTTTCAAAAGCATCTCTCTGTTAGGTTCTTCCTCATTTTTCTTTTGTCTTCCAAGGCTGGATTAGTTGGCTGGGAAGAGTGGCTGGATACTCAGGTGAGGGTCCAGTGACCCTGCTTGGCACTCTTTTAATGAATGAGCACAACCGTCAACAAGCCCGGTTGTAACTATGTTTAGTGGTCAGGCTCAGCCAAAGTCGTGATGATGGTAGTTATTTCATGCAGAAAGGACTGCTATATAGCATCATCTTATTAAAAGGACCACCATGTAGAAACAGAATCCGGGGGCTGTCAGGAGGTTCCCTGAGTTCTCAGGGCCTTTGGTAGTTGGAGGCCAGAACCCGGCACTGTCTGGTGGTCTGCTGAGCTCTGAGCCACTACCCCGATGGAGGTCCAAACCCACCCTCTCAGGCTGTCTGCTAGGGTCTCAAACTTCTTCACACATAATTTTTGAAAAAGAAGATAGCAATAGAAGAATATGCCCAAAGTGGACATCTGACCTCCACATGTACATAGGTGAGCCCATCCCCCTTCCACACATGTATAATCCCTCCTCACACATGAATACTCCCCCAACATGTATATGCCTCTACATATAAAAAAAGTTTTTTAAAAAATTCTCCCAGTTACAAAGTTTTTACTCTTTAGATCTTTATAAATAGTTTGGCATATATTTTCTTCAATTTTTTTTCTTTTTTTCTTTTTCTTTTTGAGACAGTGTCTCCCTGTAGCCCCAGCTGTCCTGGAACTCACTGTGTAGACCAGGCTGGCCTCAAACTCACAAAGATTCACCTGCCTCTGCCTCACAAGTGCTGGGATTAAAGGTGTGTGCCACCATGCCTAGCTTCTTTTTGGTCTTTTTAAAACGGTCTCCCTGTAGCCCCAACTGGCCTGGTCTTCACTGTGTAGACCAGGCTGGCCTTGAACTCACAGAGATCCACCTGCCTCTGCCTCCCAGGAGCTGGGATTAACCACACCCATTCAATTTTTACAATAAGAATTATTTTCCTTAATATTTTTCTGGTTGCCAGGTGTGGTGGCACATCCCTTTACTCCCAGCAGCACTCAGGAGGCAGAGGAAGGTAGATTTCTGTGAGATCGAAGCCAGCCTGGTCTGCATAGCAAGTTTCAGGCCAGCTGGAACTACAGAAGATCCTGTCTCAAAAAATTTTGGGTCAATAGAATCATGTTTTAAGATAAATAATTTTTATGAAAAACTTCAGAAAATTTAGAAAATACTGTATATTGAGCATATTCCCCTTGTGTCCCCTTCCCTCCCTTTTCATCAGAAATATTTTGTTTACCCAAATATGTTTTCTTTTAATAGTTATTACATTCAGAATACTAAAATCCCAGGACTACTTACATGTAACTTCTGGAGAGACTATCCTAACTTTATCACATTTTGCTTTTATAGGTCATTTTAACCAATCAAATGACAACAAAGATTGATAAAAATCAGGCATTGCTTGTTCCTGCATTAGGTGGGTAAATTAATGACTTAAGTATTTTCATTTTTACATTTTCCTACCTTTTCATTGGATGCTTAATGAACACTAAGTTTGATGAAAGCAGAGACTGTCTTCTTTGCTGACACATCTTATCACTGAGCACAGTGCTCTGAGATGCTGACTGTTTCTTCTGCAATTTAACAAACATTTATTGAGTATCTACTACTATTGACAACTATGTTAGATACCTGGGAACTAAATATTCCAAAGAGAAACTCTACACATCAAAGCAGCAGTCTTACGCAGGAGGCAAAATGATTCTTTTTAAATAGAAATCATACTAGTGCAAATAGATACTCTATTTCTAACCCCTGTCATGACTTTCTTAGAGCATAATGATTCAAGATTTATTTCTACTAAAGTCAATAAGAATGCTCTGTTTGCCAATGATGGTGATATATACCAGTAGTCTCAGCTATGCAGGAGATCACAGTATGATCAGCACTTGAGCCCAGGAGTTACAAGCCAGCTTGGGCAATATGGATCCTATGTTTTTAAAAAATTAAAAGTTTTGCCGAGCGTGGTGGCGCACGCCTGTAGTCCCAGCACTTGGGAGGCAGAGGCAGGTGGATCTCTTTGAGTTCAAGGAAGGCCAGCCTGGTCTACATAGTGAGTTCCAGGACAGCTGGGGCTTGGCTTATAGGGAGACCCTGCTTCAAAAAGACCGAAAAAACAAAACAAAAAAAACCAAAATAAAATTAGAAGTTTTTACTTTTCTAAGTGTCAGAAATGTATTAGTGGGCTTGATGTTATAAAAGGTTGACAATGGGGCTGGAGAGATGGCTCAGTGGTTAAGAGCACTGACTGCTCTTGCAGAGGACCCAGGTTCAATTCTCAGCACCCACATGGCAGCTAATAACTGTTTTTAGCTCCAGTTGCAGGGGAGCCAGTGCCCTCTTCTGACCTCCACAGGCATTGCAGAACATGGGTGCACTTAACACACATGCATGGTGCACTTAACACACATGCAGGCAATACACTCATACACATAAAATAAAAACAATAAATAAAATATTTTTTTAAAGGTTGACAAATATTCTGAAGCTATAAAATTTTCATAAAGTAAATAGAAGATACTGATTTGCATTATTACCCTAGATACATAAAACTATTAAATCTTAGAATGTTACTATATCCTAGGGTTTTTGGGTTTTTTTTGTTTTTTGTTTTTTGGTTTTTTTTTTTTTTTTGGTTTTTTTTGAGAAAGGGTCTCCCTATAGCCCCAGCTGTCCTGGAACTCACTGTGTAGACCAGGCTGGCCTCAAACTCACAAAGATCTGCCTGCCTCTGCCTCTCGAGTGCTGGGATTAAAGCCTTGCACCAGCACACCCGGCTATCCTAGGGTATTTTTAACCAAGAATATTCTCATTTTAAATTTTGTAAAGTATGACTATATTTGACCAGAGACATTCTAAGAAACTTAAAACAGCAATATATAGCTGTTTTGTCTTTTCTTTTAGGGGAAAGCTGGGGACATGCTGCTACAATAAGGCTCATTTTTCATTGGGAACAAAAGCAAAGGTCAGTACAGAAATAAATTCATAATTCACAATATTGGTCTAATTACACTGAACAGTTAATGGTTTCTTAGAGGTGGTCTCCAGCATGAGATTTACATTGACCCATAAACCACTGCTTTTGTTGCCTTGTTTGACATCAGTTAGTGCACACATAGAAACATGTTGTTAATATTGCACATTGAGCTACATAAAAAATTCTTTGGAGTACTTAAATGGTGGGGTGTATACACCTGGAACATGTAGGTGGCTAAGGAATTGCTACCTTCTAATGCTCTTTGAAATCATTTATTAACCAAGCAGGAGGAGGTAGTACTCAGTGTTCCCAGAGGGGATTGAAAGAATAAAATCAGGACAAAAAGAAAACTTTTGAGGTTAGCTTTAGGACTAATATAAAATAGGATGATTTTTCTTAGTAGCTTAATATAGTTCTTGTATGAAATTGTGTCTGTCATTTTTCTCTTTCGTATTTTCCTATCCTGATTTTATTTCCCATGTATTTACCTGCCTTTCACAACTATTGTTCTTTAAAATAAAATTGTGGCAGCATGAAGCTTTTGTGCTTGTTTCTAAAGCTGCTGATGAAGTGAATGAACCAACTTTCCTTTTCTTTAAAATAGGCCATTGAAAGCTATGAAGTCTTTTATTCTGAGCTCCAAAAAAGTGTTAAATTTATGCCAACCTTTCTGCTTTTTATTAATTGGCATAACCTAGAGAACTTGGTATGGAAATGCTCTAATAAAGGAGTAAACTGAGGCAGTATGTGGGGAAGTATTGGGTCTTGCCAGCAATGCCTGCATTTTTACAAAATCTACATTATATGTAATTTTCTAATGCTTTTTCAAGTCCATATTGTGGCAGGGTGTGTTGGTCCATGTCTGTAATCCTGAGTTCCTGAGTCTGAGGCTAGCCTGGACTACATAGTAAGTTCCAGGCCAGCTGAAACTTTGTTTTGATTTTTTTTTTTAAGACAGGGTCTCCCCTGTTGCCCCAGCTGACCTGGAACTCGCTATGTAGACCAGGCTGGCCTACATTTCATAGAGATCTGCCTTTCTCTGCCCCCCCTAGTCCTGGGATTAAAGGTGTCACCACACCTGACTCATGTACAAAACTTTGGGGGAAAATTGTATAAAATTACATTTAGGATGTATATGAAATGTCTGAAAGAAACAAGTTTTGTGTTCAGACTTGGGTCCTTCTCCCAAGGAATCTCTTCATGTATATGCAAATAATCCAAAAATCTAAAAAAATGTGAAACCTTAAAAACTTTGTTCCTAAACATTTTGAATAGAGGATACTCAATGCATAGAATTAGAGGGACAATTGTAATATATTGTGTGTTATGAAAAAGAAGTTACTGGACCTGCTTGGAAATACCATCTTTAAAGGAGATGCAGACTGTGTGAATTAGCTGTAAAGGGTTATGTGAAAGTGTAGTCAGCATGAGCTTCAAGCAGTAAAATCTAACTTGATCAGAGATTTTTTT
>NW_008346261.1:3031663-3045890 GCF_000622305.1 Nannospalax galili | reverse complement strand
TATACACATTATTATTCTTTTCTTTTAGATAAAGTCCTTTTCCTTCAAATTTTCAGTTCTGTAGATAATAGGACAATAATGTGCATACTTCATAAATAATCAGACTAAATTGGCCTCATTTAAAAACATAAGAATTGCCGGGTGTGGTGGCACACGCCTTTAATCCCAGCACTTGGGAGGCAGAAGCAGGCAGATCTCTGTGAGTTCAAGGCCAGCCTGGTCTACATAGCGAGTTCCAGGTCAGCTAGGGCTACAGGGAGACCCTGTCTCAAAAAGACACCCCCCCCCAAAAAAAAAACCTTTGGTTCTTCATTTTTTGAAATCAAATATCTTTGTCTTTAACATTGCTGCTGTGGGGCTGCTATGGGGGTTTTGTTTTTGTTTTTGGATGTTGGAGATTACACCTAGGACTTAGTGCATGGTAAGTACATGCTCTACTACTGAACTACAGGCCCAATGATAAGGTTGTATAAAATTGTACATGCTTTTTATTTTTTGTTTGTTTTTGAGACAAGCTCTGGTATAGCTTAGGCTGACCTATAATTCACTGTGTAGCATAGGATAATCTTGAGCTCTTGAACCTTCTGCCTCCACCTCCTAAGTGCCACCACACCTAACTTCTTGTTGTTGGTGGTATTGGAGATCTAGGCTCTTGCAAATGCTAGGCAAGCATTCTGCCACTTGGCTATATTCTCTTACAAGTTTTTAAAATTTAGTTTATCTTAAAAATATGAAAACAAGCTGGGCATGGTGGCTCACACCTTTAGTCCCAGCACTCGAGGGTAGATCTCTGTGAGTTCAAGGCCAGCCTGGTCTACAAATGGAGTTCCAGACCAGCTGGGGCTACAGGGAGACCCTGTCTCAAAAAAGACCAAAAAAAAAAAGTGTGTGTGTGTGTGTGTGTGTGTGTGTGTGTGTGTGTGTGTATGAAAACAAAATTTATAAATTTACAGTTATAAAAATGAATACTTTTCATTTGAGCAGAAAAATTGAAAACCTTAAATAGCAAATTTATATTGAAAATTGAATTTAGATACATTATTATGCCATACCTTTCTTCCTTCACTTAGTAATATCTAATTTTTAAAAATTAATTAAAATTTTCTCTTTTTTTGAGACAGGGTCTCACTATTTATCTCTTACTGACTTGGAGCTCTGTTTAGACCAGACTGGCCTTGAACTCAGAGATCTGCTTGCCTTTGCTTCCCAAGTGCTGGAACTAAAGACTTGAGCCCTAATGCCCAGCCTATAACATCTGACTTTAACCTTTGAATAATGATGGAATAACATTCCCACAGTTCTTAAAAGAAATGTGTCTATGTCCTCATATTATGTGGGTTCTCTATTTGCATATTCATAATAACATGAGGCCAAGATTGTTCAGAATTAGACCTCTCTTTGCCAAGAAGATCTGGTGGTAGAGTAGAGTAATACATTACACCCCCACACAGCATTTCATATGTGTGCTCAGTTTTAGAGCACAAATTGTGCTTCTGTCTTGTTTCTTCCTGACCCAAACTATGTAGTTCAGCCATATGTTAAGCTTCATCTCAGCTAGCTAGGGCTATGAGCCAAGTGATTTTTTTTTTTTTTTTTTTTGCTAGTTTGAAAAGACCTTGAAGAAAGAAAAGATCCTTTGAGATGCAGACATGACATAATTTTTTTTTTATTTGTTTATTTTTGAGATGGTCTCTCTGTAGACCAGGCTGGCCTCCATCCCACACAGATTCAACTGCCTCTGCCTCTAGAGTGCTAGAGTTAAAGGCCTGTGCCACCATACCTGGCTGAGTGGGTCTTCTGAGCAGTAGTCTAATAACCTGGTGTCTGAGGCCCACTGAATTCTGACCCTTATGGAGGTCAGGAGGATAATTTTCAGGAGCCAGTTGGTCTCTTTCCACCATGTGGGTTCTGGAGATCAAACTCAGGTTATAAAATTTGGTACCAAAAGCCCCTGAGCCATTCAAATATTGATATTTTTTTTTTTTAGGACTGCAGATATAGTTCAGTGGGATGTGCTTGTCTAACAGGTACATGCCCACAGTTCAATCCCTAGTACTACATTTCAAAAAAAAAAGCAGGTTAAAATATATTTTGCCTCTTCTTATTATGTTTACATTAAAGATAGAACATCAACCCTAAAGTATTATTTAAAAATTCTGATTGTATTCTTTTTTTGTTTTGTTGAGATAGAGTCTTCCTGTATAACTCTGGCTATAGCCTAAAACTCTCTATGTGGACCAGGCTGACCTCAAACTCACAGATCTGCCTGCCTCTGCTGGGATTAAAGGTGTTCCCTATTCTGAATTCTTTTTTTTTTTAATATTTTATTATTTTTATTTTACGTGTATGAGTGTGTTGCCTGCATGTATGTAAGTGCACCTGTGTCGTGGAGTGCACCCATGTCGTGGAGTGCACCCTTGTCGTGCAGTGCCGTGGAGGTCAGAAGAGGGCTTTGGATTCCCCTGGAACTGGAGTTAAGGATGGTTTGTAGCCGCCATGTGGGTGCTGGGAATTGAACCCGGGTCCTCTGCAAGAGGAGTCGGTGTTCTTAACTGCTGAGCCATCTCTCCAGCCCCCCTATTCTGAATTTTTAACAGAACTGTTCTTTGTTTTATTATTGTGCTTTTGAGTTTCAGATTTCACTGTGTATCCCAAACTGGCCTCAAATTCATGATCCTAAAGCCTCATCCTCTGGAATGTTCTGATTAAACCCACCTGTCATTGTACTCAGCTTAAAAGAAATGCTTTTGTTATATTTGTTTTGTGGGATTAATAATGGAACCCAGGGGTTTTCGCATGTTAGGCAGTTTGCTGTTGAGCCATTCTTATAGAAGCCTTCTATTCTTTTTGTTGTTGTTGTCTTTTTAAGACAGGGTCTCCCTGTAGCCCCAGCTGGCCTGGAACTCATTATGTAGACCAGGCTTGCCTCAAACTCACAGAGATCCACCTGCCGCTGCCTCCCAAGTGCTGGGATTAAATGCTACCACACCCAGTTTAATTAATTTTTATTTTATGTGAATTGTTTGCCTGTACTACGTGCATGCAATGCCCACAGAGGCCAGAAGAGGGCATTGGATTCCCTGGAACTGGAGTTAACAGACGTTAGCTGCCACATAGGTGCTGGAAAATAAACCTGGGTGTTGTGCAAGAGCAGCCAGTGCTGAACCATCTCTCCAGCCCTTGCTGTTTTCATTTTTGAAGCAAAAACATAGTCTTTGATTGCTTTTCTTATGAATTATACTTGAGAGAAGGGGCAATTTTAAAATTAGACAAATGATAACCAATATATTCTTTGAATTGACTCTAAAAAGAAATGAGTAAGCCAGGCTTGGTGGCACATGCTTGTAATCCTAGCACTTAGGAGATGAAGGCAGATGGATCAAGAGTTCAAGGCCATCCTTGGCTGTATAGTGTATTCAAGGCTAGTCTGGGCACATGAGATCCTGTCTTTTTAAAAAAGAAGGGACTGGGGCTGGAGAGATGGCTCAGCGGTTAAGAGCACTGTCTGCTCTTGCAGAAGACCCGGGTTCAGTTCCCAGCACCCACATGGCAGTTACAAACTGTCCTTAACTCCAGTTCCAGGGGAATCCGACACCCTCTTCTGATCTCGTGGCATTGCACGACATGGGTGCACTCACACAAATGAAGGCATACACATAAAATAAAAAAAATAAATAAAATATTTAAAAAAAAATAAAGGGGGCTGGAGAGACAGCTCAGTGGTTAAGAGCACTGGCTGCTCTTCTACAAGACCTGGGTTCCATTCCCAGCACCCACATGGCTGCAAACAACATTCATAACTCCAGTTCCAGGAGATGCAACGCCTTCTTCTGGCCTCTGTGGGCTATGCAAGACACGGGTGTACTTACTTACATGGAGGCAAAACACTTATATACATAAAATAAAAATAAATTTTAAAAAAGAAATGAAAAAGAAAACATCAGTATTACATAAAACAAAACCAAAGACTTTTGTAACCCTCAGAGTCTATGTTTTTTTTTTCTCTTAAATTTAAATCTGTATTATTTAAACTTGCATTAAAATAGGCAATATAAAAGCCAGGTGTGCTAGTACACGGCAGAGAGGCAGGTGAATCTCTGTGAGTTCAAGGCCAGCCTGGCCTACAAAGTGAGTTCCAGGCAATCTGGGGCTACAGGGAGACCCTGTCTCAAAAAGACAATTAATTAATTAATTAATTAATTAATTAATTAATTAATTAATTAATCCTTTAAGACAATATTCTAAGTGAAAAAGCAAGTCAAATATTGTATGAGTCTAACTTTGTTTGGGTCTTACAGTACTCAAATTCAGACAGAAAGTAGAACAGTGGTTGCCAGGGACAAGAGAGGGAAAAAATTACTGTTTCACATTGAAGTAATGGAAGATGTAAAGTTCTGGAAATGAATGGTAGTAAAGGTCATTTGAGAAAATAAATGCACTTAATGCCAGTAAATTGTACAAATTTTTCTCCACCTTTAATTTTTAGCGTGAGTAGCAACTCCTATAATTTATTTGAATCATTGAATTGTTTTAAGAATTGTTTGCTTTAGGGTCAGGTGTGATGGCACACAGCTTTAATCCCAGCAAGCAGAAGCAGGTGGATCTCTGTGAGATTAAGGCCAACCTGGTCTATATAGTAAGCCCCGGGCTATTTGGGGCTACAGGGAGACCCTGTCTCAATAAAAAGACCAAAAAAAGTATTATGCTTTAAATTTTCATATGTATAAGCAACCTTATTGTTAGATATAAGAATATATAGGTATTTTTTGAGGACCGAGTTTGTTTTGTTTTGTTTTTTAACAGAGTCTTGCTATATTGCCCAAGCTGACCATGAACTCCTGGGCTCAAGCAATCTCCTGTCTCAGACTCCCGGGATTATAGGCATCTGCCATGGTGCCCAGTGAGGGAAGTATTTTTTTTTAATGCTGCTTTCAGTTCTGTGTTCTTGAGAACACATGATAGAATTATGTGTTTTGATAGAGAGGACTTTAAATTATGAAATCAGTCATGTGACCTAATTAGTTAATGTTTTATATTTATATTTTTTTTTCTCCAAGCAGGTGTGCAGTGTTGTACAAATCACCAAGCCAGAAGGAATCCACAATACTCTTTCAAATCACAGTCAGTATTACTTAATCAGAGTGGAATTTTGGTGCTGGTGGGCAGTAATTATCTGAAGTATACAAATTGTTTCTATTAACTTTAATAAGCAGCAAGCATATTTGAGGTGTTTTTGATACTTAGAAAGTCTCCAAAATACTACATGCTAAATACTGTAATCACAGTTGAACTGAATTTTTTTTTTAATTAAGAATGTTTTTATGTATAGCTGGATGTGGTGGCACATGCCTTTAGTCTCAGCACTCTGAAGTAGAAGCAGGTGGATCTCTGTGAGTCAGGCCAGCCTGGTCTACATAGTGAGTTCCAGGCCAGCTGGGGCTACAGGGAGACCCTGTGTCAAAAAGACAAAAAAATTTATTTATTTTTATGATTATGAGAATTTTGTCTGCATATAGGTGTACCTGTATTATGCAGTATGTGTGGAGGCCAGAGGAGGGCATTGGGTTTCCTGGAACTGGAGTTACAGACAGTTGTTAGCCACCATGTGGGTGCTAGGAACCGACCCATCTGCTCTGCAAGAGCAGCCACTGCTCTTAACTACTGAGCATCTCTCCAGCTCCCTGAAATTTATTTTTGAGAAAGAGAAAATCCTTGTTTGGGGATAGTATGTTCCGTGGCATATGCAAAGTCAAGTATTAAAAGATTTTTAAGCTGAACGTTTCCAGAAAAGAAAAAAAATAGAACTAGATATGATGGCACATGCCTGTAATCTCTCAACTTGGAGACTTAGGCATGAGGATCAGGAGGAGTTTCAGGCCAGTCTAGACTACATAGCAAGTTCAAGACCAGCCTTGGCTATATAAGATCCTTTCTTTCAAAATAAGAAAAAATGCCAACATTAGTCATTCTATAGATCTCATAACCAAATATAGTACACTTTGAAATGTTCATTTTCCTGAGAATTTATATCATAGGACATACATGAAGCCCAGGCTGGCCTCAAACTCACTACATAGATGAGACTGTGCCTCCAGTCTCGAGTTTTACATGTGCTAGGAAGACACTGGAACAACTAAGCTATATCCCAGTCCCAGCCATCTTGATTTTAAAAGAACAAAAGCAGAAATGAAACGACTCTGAATTATCCTCATAGTTTTTACATTGTGTAGATGCATTTAATTGTTTTCTTTGAGACAAGAACTTGCTATGTAGCCCAGACTGACCTGAACTTTTGATTCTCTTGCCTCTGTTTCTGAGTGCTGTAGTTACAGGTATATGCCATCATGCCTGACAAAAGATTTTATTATGTTATTTTATTATTGGTAAAGTTATTTGTAAACCACCTAAGAAGTACTACAGACTACTTCCTTTCACCTCTTCTAACAAAGGAACCATAAGGCTTATTAATATTCTTCTTAACTTTTTTTTTAATTTGGCCACAGGGGTGTTATGCCTTACCCCTGAGCTATATAGCCCTAGTCATAGAGAACATTTTATAATGCATTGTTCTTTCTTTTTTTAAATTTATTTTTATTTTTATTTCATGTGTTATGCCTGCATGTATATAAGTACACCCATGTCATGCAGTGCCTGCAGAGGTCAGAAGAGGGTGTCAGAATCCCCTTGAACTGGAGTTACTGACAGTTGTTAGCTGCCATGTGGATGCTGGGATTCCAACCCACGTCTTCTGCAAGAACAGTGTTCTTAACCACTGAGCCATCTCTCCAGCCCATTATTTTTATATATATATATATATAAAATGCTCTAATACAAATCTGACTTGGACTATCCATGGAGTTTGTCTTTTTAACTCACAGTGAATAATAAATAACAAAATAGCTTCATCAGTTATTTAAAAATTATTTGGGGGACTGGAAAGATGGCTTGGTGGTTAAGAACACGTGAGCTCTTCTAGAGGACCCAGGTTTGGTTCCAGGCACCCACATAGCAGCTCACTACTGTCTATAACTCCAGTTTCAGGGGCTCCAATACCTTCCCTTCTCAGGTACTAGATACACATATGTGCACATGCAAACATGTAGACAAACACTCATAAGTTTTTTAAAAACTTACTTGGAAAGCTAGTCTTTTAGATGCTCTTTAATTGTATTTGTATTTTTCTTGCAGCCTCAGGGATTTAGAGATGCTGTTGCTACTGCTGCCTCATCACAGACAATAGATTCATTGAATTTCCGGAAACGGTCACGAGAACCAGAGGAAGAACTCATCCAAAACTAATTTCAAAGTCTAAAAGTAGATTGATGATGTGATATTCAGTACATATAAATAGTATATATTTTACTTTAAAATAAAAATGTGCTATGGCCTGAAGTGAATCAGAATTCTATGAAGTAGGGAAAATATTTAAGGAGTATTTTTCTATGAAAAAAGTTTTTTTCCTCTTTCTCTCTCTCTCTCTCTCTCTCTCTCTCTCTCTGTGTGTGTGTGTGTGTGTGTGTGTGTGTGTATTGCACTCTCATGCACGGTGCTCAGAGAACAGCTGTAGGAGAGTAACTTCTCTTCCGATTTGGTTGGTCAGGGTTTTTTTTTGTTTTTTTGAGACATGTAGGCCAGGTTGGCCTTGATCTCACAGAGATCTTCTGCCTCTGCCTCCTGAGTGTGCCACCACACCTGGCTCCACCTTGTTTTTGACACAAGATCTCTTGTTCCTGTTACTGTGTACTCCAGGCTAGCTGGCCCACAAGCTTCAAGCTTCAGCTGATTCTCCTGTCTTTGCTTCCCATCTCATTGTAGTAGTGCTGGGATTACATATTCCCCTTCACACCACCACATGTGGGTTCTGGGGCTTGAACTCAGGTTGTCCAGCTTGCACAGTAAGTGCTTTTATTTACAGAGCCATCTTCCTGTAGCCCCAGCTGTCCTGGAACTCACTATGTAGACCAGGCTGACCTTGAACTCACAGAGATCGGCTGCCTCTGCCTCCTGAGTGCCGGGATTAAAGACCTGCACACCACACACAACTTTTTTTTGAGACAGACTTTCTCACTGAACTTGTAGCTCAACAATTCAGCTAAGCTACCTAGCCAATAAGTTCCAGAGATCCTGCTGTCTTTGTCCCACCAGCACTGGGGTTAACAGATACAAACTGCTGTGCTGGGGATCCATACTCAGGTCCTTATATTTGCGCAGCAGGCACTTTACCCCCGGAGTCATCTCCCCAGCTCTTGCAGAAGGTTTTCTAAAGTAGTGTTATATAATTACATTTTGGTGTGTTTTAATTTTCAGCAACGTTCAGTAGACATGATAAAAGTATTGCATTTTCCAAGTGTGGAAAACAATCTTACCTATCTGAATTTACCATTCAGACTGGAGATTTTCTTCGCTGGTTGCCTTTCTAGTACTAGAGCTAAAACATTTTTTAAAATATTGAGCTTTGATAAAATTCTTTTTTTTCTTTTTTTTTTTTTGTCTTTTTGAGATGGTCTCCCTGTAGCCCCAGCTGTCCTGGAACTATATAGACCAGGCTGACCTTGAACTCACAGAGATCGGCCTGTCTCTGCCTCCTGAGTGCTGGGATTAAAGACGTGCGCCACCACACTCAACTAGGATTTTTTTTTTTTTAAAGACAGGTCCTCACTATGTAACCCTGGAACTCACAGAAACCTGCCTGCTTCTGCCTCGTGAGTGCTGAGATTAAAGGTGTGCACCACCATGTCCACCCTTTTTAATATTTCCTAATTCATTAATGTAATTGAGTTTGATTCACTGTGAAAGGAGAATAAGTAGAAAATAGAACTTATTTTTTTAGTACTGGAGTCAAACCCTGGACTGTCCATGCTAGATGGTAGGCAAGTTCCTACCACTTAGCTACATTCCAGCCTCAGAAAATTTTACTTAAATAATCGAATATTATATAATTTGACAATATTTTCAAATTTTCTAGTACTAGTTGATGTTTTGTTTCAGACTGAATACCAAACCTATAAATTTTCTTCATTATAATTATTTTGCAGTTAATTATGCATGGAACAACTAGCTTGTCAGGAGTGTTTAAGAATGAACGTAGCATTGCTAACAGTCATGCCAGGGCAGTCCTAGGCATGCACGTGTTCATCCTGATCATGTGACTGATTTCAGATAACAGTTGTACTTCTCATAATTGATGCAGTCATTAAAAGTTACCCATCACTGGGAGGCAGAGGCAGGCAGATCTCTGGGTTTGAGGCCAGTCTGGTCTACATAGTTCCAGGACAGCTGGGGCTACAGGGAGACTCTGTCTCAAAAAGACCAAAAAAGAAAAAGTTATCCATTACTTTATATTCTGTCCACTTGGGTCAAATCATAAAATCAAGAGTGTCAAAGTGTTGAAAGTAGTAAATATACTGTATTGGGTATTTTCAGGCATCGGGCAATGTGGATCTCTTTTTTTTTTTTTTGCTTTGAGACAAGATCTGACTGTAGCCCAGGCTGCTGGCCTTGAATTCACAATCCTGTCTTACTCTTAGTGTTAAGATTATAGGCATGTACCACGTCTAGGTTCATAGTGAGATTTTTTTCTTTTCTTTTTTTTAATTTCTTGTGGTAGGGATTCAGACCTAGGGCCTTGCACATTCTGAGTTAGCACTTAGCTGTACTTCAGCCCCAGGATGCTATCATTGAAAAGAATCGTAAGACCCCCGAATACAGACAAAACCAAGTGTTCATGTTTGTAGTTATTTTAAAATAAAATTTATATAACAGCTATTTTTCTGGTAATAAAGAATAGAGATTTCCTATATACTTTATGAGACTGTTATTAACAAAGTGCTGTAGACTAGGTGACTTACACAAAGCTGTATTTTCTAGCTTGGGAAGTGAAGGCAGGAGGATTAAGAGTTCAAGGCTTTCCTGGGCTACATTGCAAGTTCAGGGCCAGTTTGAGCTACATGAGATCCTATCTCAAAACAAGTTTTTAAAAGTTTTCTTACATGTCCAGAGACTAGAAATTTGATGAAAAGATGCTAATATAGCCAAGTTCTACTGATGGCTTTTTTTTCCCCCCTAGCTTTCCAGAGAGTCACCTTCTGTCTTAGTTTGTTCTTCATTGCTGTGACAAAACACTCTGACCAGTACCAACTTGGGGAGGAAAGGGTTTATTTGTCTTACATCTCCCAGGTCACATGCAGTTCATCAGGGTTAGGGCCCCTCAGACATGGCCACAGGCCAGTCCAATAGAGGCAATTCCCCGATTGAGGCTCCCTCAACCCAGGTGTGTCAAGTTGACACTAAAGCTATCCAGCACACCTTCATACAGTAAATGTTCTTGGAAGTCGCCAATCTGTTTAGATTAATACCCGACTCTTATGACTTGATGATTATACTTAATTAGCTCCTAAAATTCTTATCACAGTACTTAACCAGGTCTGGTCTTGCTTAGCTTCTAAGAGCATTCAGCTAGGTGCATTCAGTGTGATATAGGTACATAGTAGAATTTTATTCTGCTATTAAGAATGACAAGCACTTTCACCCACTCAACCAAATCACCAGGTCCTGTACTTCAGTGTTTTATTTTTCTAAGATTTATTATTTTTTATTTTTTAAAATTTATTTTAATTTTATGTATATGTTTTTGCCAGTATGTAAGTGCACTTACATAACTTACACTGAACCATCTCTCTAGTCCCAACACTTAGTCTTTATTTTTTTATTTTATTTAAAATTTTTTTTTGCATTTTTTAGGCTGTGAATGAGTGTATTGTCTGCATGTGTGTAAGTGCACCCATGTCATGCAATGCCCTCAGAGGTCAGAAGAAGGTGTTGGGTCCCTTGGAAATGGAGTTAACATATAGTTGTTAGCCATCATGTGGGTGCTGGGAATTGAACCTGGGTCCTCTGCAAGAGCTGTCAGTGTTTTTGGGGGCGGGGGGTTGTTTTTTGTTGTTTTTGTTTGTTTTAGTGTTTTTGAGTCAGGGTCTCCCTGTAGTCCCAGTTGGCCTAGAACTCACTATGTAGACCAGGCCTGCCTCTGCCTCCCAAGTGCTGGGATTAAAGGCGTGTGCCACCATGCCCAGCTTTGGAGCTGTCAGTACTCTTAACCACTGAGCCATCTCTCCAGCCCCTTAAAATTTATTTTTATTTTATGAGTACAACTGTTTTGTCTGCATGTTAGGTGCACCCATGTCATGCAATGCCCTCAGAGGTCAGAAGAAGGTGTTGGGTCCCTTGGAACTGGAGTTAACAGATAGTTGTTAGCCATCATGTGGGTGCTGGGAATTGAACCTGGGTCCTCTTCAAGAGCTGCCAGTGCTTTTAACTGCTGTGTCATCTCTCCAGCCCCTTATTTTTAATTAGGTACATGTGTGTGTGTGTCTGTGTGTGGGTAGGTGAATTTGAGTGCAGTTGCCTGAGGAATTTCAGAGGCAGTTTTGAGACACCCAGCATGGATGCTAGGAATTGAACATAGGTCCTCTACAAGATCAGAAAGTGCTCCTAACTGCTGAGCCATCTTTCCAACCCTTGTTTTATTTATTTTTTTTACATCTATTTACTCAGTAACATGAAGGGGAGGAGCATGTTTGCCATGCTGAGTGTGTGGAGGTTAGAGGACAACTTGGAGCTGATTGTCCTAGCATGTGGGTTCCAGGGATCAAACTCATATTAAGCTATGCTAGCAAGCACCTTACCCACTGAGCTGTTGTAATAGCCAGCTATTGTTTTTTCGGACAAGATCCAAGGTTGCCTCGAACCTACTGTGTAGCCAAGGATAGCCTTGAATTCTTGATCCTCCTGCTTTCACCTCCCAAGTGCTGAGATTATAGAATTGTGCCACAATGCCCATCAGTGTAACCTGCTTGAGAAATCAAGGCCATCCTCGGCTACATACAGAGTTTGAGATGAACGTGAGCTACACAAGACCCTGTCACAAGAAAAAATTTAAGTTTTCCTGGTAAACCAGTGATACTTGAATTTCATTTTAGAGTTAGATAGTATGGTCAATTAAAAAGCTGTGTCTTGGCACTGGAAAGACGGCTCAGCGGTTAAGAACAGCGACTGTTCTTGCAGAAGACCTGTGTTCGAATCCCAGCACCCACATGGCAGCTAACTGTAACTCCAGTTTCAGGGGATCTGACAGCCTCTTCTGTCCTCCGCGAGCATTGCGTGGCACAGGTGCACTTACATGCAGGCATAACACTCATACACATAAAATTTTTTAAAAAATAAAACATCTTTTAAAAAATTGCCAGGCGTGGTGGCGCACGCCTTTAATCCCAGCACTCGGGAGGTAGACGAAGGTGGATCTCTGTGAGTTCAAGGCCCACCTGGTCTACATAGCAAGTTCCAGGACAGCTGGGGTTACGGGGAGACCCTGTCTCAAAAAGACAAAATAAATAAAAAATAAAAAGCTGTCTCCTTTTAGTCCATGCCATTGCTATGCTTACTTTTCTGGTAATTGATTTACATACATCAGTATTAATATTACCTGAATCATAAGCATCTCTCAGAGATCATTCTAGCTAAAAGTTTGCTCCCAAGCAGAATTATTACTGGAAACTAAGTGGTGACGCACGCCTTTAATCCCAGCACTCGGGAGGCAGAGGCAGGCGGATCTCTGGGAGTTCAAGACCAGCCTCGTGTACATAGAGAGTTCCAGAGCAGCTGGGGCTACAGGGGGAGACCCTGTCTCAAAAAGAATCCCCCCCCCAGCACTCGGGAGGCAGAGGCAGGCGGATCTCTGGGAGTTCAAGACCAGCCTCCTGCAGCTGGGGCTACAGGGGGAGACCCTGTCTCAAAAAGAATCCCCCCCCAAAAAAGTGAGGCCTGACAGGAAATGCTTTTTAGATCATTGAGGGTGTACCTCAGAGAGGACTGAGACTCCAAGACTCCTTTTTCTCTCTTGCTTCCTGGTTCTGAGGTGAGCAGTTTGGCTCAGTCATGTGTACTTCAGCCACTACTACCCTTTGGCAAACCCACCAAAAGCCTGGAAGCAATTGAGTTTGCTTGATCATGGGCTACAACCTCTAAAACTAAGCCAAAATAAACCTTTTAGCTTTAGAATCTGATTAGCTAATTGTTACAGTGATGAAAAGCTAACATATTTGTATGCACACAAAATATTTCCCTTTTTTTAAAAATTGGCATATTAATTGTACATAGTAATGAGTTTCATAGAGACATTTTCATGCAGATATATTATGTACTCATTTCTAGTGTTTTCACTAGAGGAAAAAGGAAAAAGGGCAAGCCCTAAGTGAGCTTATGGTCCCAATAATGGGAAGCTGAAGCAGACAGATCACTAAGGTTTACTGGCCAGCCAGCCCAACTGAATCTGCAGACCCCAGTCCAGTGACTCAAAAGGGCATGGTATGTATGACTCTTGGGGAATGGCACCGTGAGTTGTCTGGCCTCCACTTCCCTACATATATATATGCATGCACACTGGTCAATACATGGATACACAATTCATTGCACCGATGTGTGTGCACACCCGCATATTTTAAAAATATTTTTATGTGTATGAGTGTATTGCCTACATGCAGGTATGTTCACCCATGTACAATGCCTATAGAGATCAGAAGAGGGTATTGGGTCCCCTGGAACTGGAGCTATGGATGGTTGTTAGCCACAGTGTGGGTGTTGGGAACTGAACCTGGGCCCCCTGCAAGAGCAGCCAGTACTCTTAACCTCTGAGCCATCTCTCCAGCCCCTGTGTGTACATTTGTGTGTGTGAGTGGTTATATGTGTGCAACAGTGCACATGTACAGATCAGAGGAAAACCTCAGGTGTTGGTCCTTGCTTTTCTCCTTGTGACAGTCTCTGTGATTTGCCGTTGTAAGTAGTCTGTGACCTTCTGGGGATTCTCCTGTCTCAGCCTCCACATCACCATAGGAGCACTAGGGTTACAGATGCATGCTACTGTGTCTGACTTGACTTGGGTTCTGAGGATTTAAACTTAAGTCCTTATGCTGTGTAACAAGCATTTTGCCCACTGATGCATCTTCCAAGGTCTACTACTAGTATCTTCAATAACAAATTTGTAGTTTTTCAAATGGGTAGATACCTATATTTTGTGCACAAGTACATATATATTTGCAAATTCTTATTTTGAATTTTTAAAAAAAAATTTTAATAACTACATGATTAGAAGAAGCATTTCATTACAGCTTTAACATATTCAGTAACACACTCCAGAGCAAGAGTACATCTCTTTCACAAGTGGCTGTAAGTG
>NW_008346261.1:3031222-3031400 GCF_000622305.1 Nannospalax galili | reverse complement strand
CATGACATAAATTTCCATGCTTCCTCCTCAAATATAATACAGTTTTTAAAATTTGTTAATTTTTTTTGTGTGTGTGTGTTCAACTATACACCCACTTCCCAGATGGCACCTTCCCAGAGCCCCCTCCCCCGACTAGAGCCCTTATACTCTGATATCCCTGCTACTGTCTGCTATGTTG
>NW_008346261.1:3029519-3030802 GCF_000622305.1 Nannospalax galili | reverse complement strand
TTTACCAGTTCCGCCTATGTGAAGATAAGTCAAAGGTCCTGCTCAACCGTGGCTGGTTTCGCTTGGAAGCATGGAGGAAATGATTCTTCTGTGTTGACCCTCTTCTTTGTACACTGGACACTGGTTCAAGTCCATCTCGTGGGATCTCCTCACCCTCCTTGATCAAGAGGACAGGTGACCCACCACAATTACAGGACATTTTGAGAGATGTTCGTAGTCCCCTGGAACTAACTGACCTAGGAGGGCAAGTAGCAAAAACTGTCCTTTATGTCCCTCTGACCAAATTGTTATAGGCCTCAAAGTATGTCTGTTAAACATCCAAGAAGGTTAGTTCCACCAGTCTGGTACTTTAAATTACTGTATGTCATGTAGATAAAACTTGGGCAAAGACCAGTTGTTCTCAGATAAACCTTACCTAGGCATATATTTCTTGATCTGGTATGTATAATTTGTCAGTAGGTTGTTGGAGTAATATGGTTCCCCTCTGGTTTTTAAAACTAGCTAGGCATTATCTCTCTCATTGTCTCACCCTCCATCATGGTTTCCCCAATTAAGATGCCCCCATTTTCCCCTTTCTCCCTTAATAATACCCTTCTTCTACAGTCCTACCTCTCGAGCTCCTTCTTTCTCTTTATCCCCCATGTTCCTTGTATACCCTTCCCTCCCCCCCTCTCTTAACCCTTAAACTAACCCATTTTTTATCCATATCTCCCTTATTAACACCTGTTTCCTACTGTTCTTTTTCAGGTTCTTTTCCTTTACCTCCCTGTTTCCATTCCATTTTCCTGGTTCCTGTAGTTATGTCTGGATACATACTCACTTAACAGGGTTTGGTTCTAGGATCCACATATGAGGGCGAACACATGTCGATTTTTTTATCTGAGTCGAGTCTGTTATTTCACTTAGTATAATAGTTTCTAGTTCCATCCATTAAGCTGCAAATTTCATGATTTCATCTTTCTTTACTGCTGAGCAAAATTCCATCATATAAATGAACCACATTTTCATTATCCACTCGTCAATTGAGGGACACTTAGGTTGCTTCCAGCTATTGTGAAAAGAGCAGCAACAAACATGGATGTACAAGCGTCTCTGCAATAGGATGAGTTCTTTGGGTATATGCCAAGGAGTGATATAACTGGGTCAAGTGGTAGGTTCATTTGTTTTTTTTTTTTTTCACGTCAGAAGGGTAATGTGCCAGTGCGTAACAAGGTTTGAGGGTGGCACATGTCACGCATGCGCGTGAACACCCAATCATCACGCTTCTGAACCACAAAAGGATC
>NW_008346261.1:3027366-3029388 GCF_000622305.1 Nannospalax galili | reverse complement strand
AAGCGTTCTCCACACTGCTTTCCATAGGGGTTGAACAAGTTTGCAGCCCCACCAGCAGTGGATGAGTGTTCCCCTTTCCCCCACATCCTCTCCAACATTTGGTATCATTTGTTCTCTTGATCTTAGCCAGTCTGACTGGGGTAAGATGAAATCTTAAAGTGGTTTTAATTTGCATTTCCCTAATTATTAGTGATGTTGAATATGGGTGTGCGGGGATCTCGGGGTGCCAGCTGCTGGGCGTGGCGCCGGTCTCCCGCGAGCCGCTGGGGCGGGTTACGCGCTGCGTCGCTGGGGTGCGCGCGTGTCGTGCACCGCATCTGCTCTTCGGGTCCCTGGCTCTCCGTGGCTGCTGAGGCTCTCTGCTACCGGGGCTGGTGGCTCTAGAGGACCGCTGTCAGCTACGCGGGCGGGTTCAGTCCCAATCTACCGTGCACTCCCTCTGGGTTCGAGATCCATCAGCTGCTGGGTCTCGAGGGGAGGAGCAGGATGGCGAAAGCAGGGTCTCCATGAGTCGTGGTTTACGAAGAGACAGCCCTCTCCGGGAAGACTGGATCGTAGGCAGTAAGACACAGAACTCAGCTCAGTCAGACTCAGTGGTATCGCTCCTTTATTCAGTGACTCAGCTCGTCTCCAGGTCTTGGTGATTCAGCTCCGATTAATTAGGGGAAACCAGGATATTTATACTGTGGGGGCAGTGGCAAAAAGCCTTAGTTGATAGGTGCTTTTAGGATGCCCAATTTACATGTGGTGGTGGGCTTCTGCCAGGCTGCCAGACATTGCCTGATTATCACACAGGAAAACCTGGCAGTTCCTATGCCAGAGGACATGTATCTGTGACGGGCACTTCAAAAGGTGAGTCAGGAAGAGAGTAGGAAGGCGCCCCGCTGAGAAAGGGAGTCCTTCCATTCTCGCTGAGCCAGCCTGCGGCTATCTGGACATGGAGAGACTGCTACCTTACACAGCAGGGGTCCCCAACACAAGGTATGGCCAATAGTCCCCCCATTTGCCAATATTACCTGGCCCACATTTTCACCTCACTGGTTGGGCGGCCGGACCATATTTACTTCTTTAAAGAACTCTCTGTTCCGCTCCTTAGCCCACTTTTAACTGGGTTACTTCTTGTCTTGATTCTCTGTTTTTTGAGTTCATTATATATTCTGGATGTTAAACCTCTGTCAGATGTGTCGCTAGTGAAGATTTTCTCCCAATCTGTGGGTTTTCTCTTCTCTTCCCTGGTTGCCTCCTTTGATGTACAGAAGTTTTTTAGTTTAATGAGGTCCCATTTGTTAATTCTTGCCATTGTTTCCTGCTCAATTGATGTCCGGTTTAGAAAATCCTTTCCTATGCCTATGTCTTGTAGGTTTTTCCCAATGTTTTCTTCTAACAGTTTCAGAGTTTCAGGCTTTACCTTGAAGTCTTTGATCCATTTGGAATTGACTTTTGTGCAGGGTGAAAGACAGGGGCTTAGTTTCATTCTTCTACAGGGGGAGATCCAGTTTTGCCAGTACCATTTCCTGAACATTCTGTCTTTCCTCTAGTGAATATTCTTGGCCCCTCTGTCAAATATCAGGTGGCTGAAATTACATTTATTCATATTTGGGTCTTCAATTTTGTTCCATTGATCTATATGTCTATTTTTGTGCCAGTACCATGTTGTTTTTATGACTACAGCTCTGTAATACATCTTAAAATCTGATATAGTGATCCTCCCGGCATTGCTCTTAGTGCTCAGGGTTGCTTTGGCTATCTGAGGCCTTTTATGCTTTCATATGAATCTTAGGATGGTTTTTTCCAATTCTGTGAAAAATATCATGGGGATTTTGATTGGCATTGCATTGAATCTATAAATGGCTTTTGGTAGGATGGTCATTTTCACAATATTAATTCTTCCAATCCATGAGTATGGGAGGTCCTTCCATCATCTGATGTCTTCCTCAATCAAAGATTTAAAATTTTCATTGTAGAGGTCTTTAATGTCATTGGTCAGGTTTATTCCGAGGTGCTTTTTTTTTTTTGCAGCTA
>NW_008346261.1:3026126-3027011 GCF_000622305.1 Nannospalax galili | reverse complement strand
AATGGGAATGCTTCCAGTTTTTCTCCATTTAGAATGATGTTGGCTGTGGGTTTGTTATATATGGCTTTAATCATGTTGAGGTATGTTCCCTCCATTCCAATTCTCTCTAGAACTTTAAACATAAAAGCATGTTGAATTTTGTCAAAGGCCTTCTCTGCATCTATTGAGATGACCATGTGGTTCTTGTCTTTGAGTCCATTTATATGATGTGTAGCATTTATTGACTTATGTATATTGAACCATCCCTGCATCTCTGGGATAAAGCCAACTTGAACATGGTGGATGATCTTTTTGATGTGTGTCTGTATGTGGTTTGCAAGTATCTTGTTGAGAATTTTTGCATCTATGTTCATTAAGGATATGGGTCTATAGTTTTCTTTTTTGGTTGTATCTTTACCTGGCTTTGGTATTAGAGTGATGCTGGCTTCATAGAAGGAATTTGGAAGTTCTCCCTCCATTTCTATCTTTTTGAATAAATTAAGTAGTATTGGATGTAGATCTTCTTTAAATGTCTTATAGAATTCTTCTGTAAATCCATCTGGTCTTGGGCTTTCTTTAGTCAGGAGGTTTGTATTACTGTTTCAGTTTCTTTTTGTGTTATGGGTCTGTTTAAGCTGTTAATCTCTTCTTGGTTTAGTTTTGGTGGTTCCCATGCCGTTAGATATCCATCCATTTCTTTTAGGTTTTCAAATTTAGTAGCATATAGGTTTTTAAAGTATTCCCATACTCTGTATGTGTGTCTGTTGTGATGTTTCCCCTATCATTTCTGATTTTGTTGATTTGGAGGTGCTCTTTTTTTTCTTTTTTTGGTTAACTGGGCTAGCCGTCTGTCAATCTTGTTTATCCTTTCAAAGAACCAGCTCTTGGATTCG
This sequence comes from Nannospalax galili, assembly GCF_000622305.1. Classification (NCBI taxonomy): domain Eukaryota; kingdom Metazoa; phylum Chordata; class Mammalia; order Rodentia; family Spalacidae; genus Nannospalax; species Nannospalax galili. The sequence continues at coordinate 3,026,139 of NW_008346261.1, read as the reverse complement.
TTGATTCTTTGTA
>NW_008346261.1:3025667-3026023 GCF_000622305.1 Nannospalax galili | reverse complement strand
ATGTTAAGTCATTTATTTGTGTTCTTTCTGATTTTTTGATGTAGGCACTTAGAGCTATAAACTTCCCTCTTAGGACCGCTTTCAGTGTGTCCCAGAGGTTTTGCTGTGTTATATTGTCCTTTTCATTTAATTCCAGGAATACTTTTATTCTTTCTTAATTTCTCTTTTGACCCATTCGTCATTCAGGAGTGTGTTGTTTAATCTCCATGTGTTCATGTGGTGATTAGGGCTTTTTCTGGTATTGATTGTAAGCTTTATTGCATTTTGATCTGATAGAATGCATGGAATTATTTCAATCTTTTTGTGTTGGTTGAGGTTTGCTTTGTGCCCCAGTATATGGTCAGTTTTGGAGAAGG
>NW_008346261.1:3025341-3025582 GCF_000622305.1 Nannospalax galili | reverse complement strand
ATTAATGAAAGATGTGTATTGAATCCTGTCATTTTTATTTCTGTTCACATTCTTGGTATAGCTGTACTTTTCCACAGTTATACCTTCAATGAATTTCTTTTCACAACCCCTTAGGTATAGTCATTCCTTTCTTTAACTCTTTGTATTGCTTCCAGAACTCTCTGAAGGACTGGTTTTGTGGACATGAATTCCTTCAGCCTATTTATGTCATGGAAGATTTTTCTTTCCCCTTCAACTATAA
>NW_008346261.1:2989389-3024986 GCF_000622305.1 Nannospalax galili | reverse complement strand
TTCCTTCTATGATTCTGTTGAAGATCTGGTCCATGCCATTATCTTGGTAGTCTTCTCTTTCCTGTATGCCTATGATTTGTAAATTTGGTCTTTTTATGGTGTCACACAATTATTGCATATTCCATTCTTGTTATTTTTTAATTTTTTCATAATCTTTGCCTGAATGGTCTTGATACTCTATTTTCCATTTCATTCATCCTATTGGTGAGGCTTTTTCCTGTCGTTTCTAATTGGTTTAATGACTGATTCACTTCCTTCTTCAGTTCAGCTTGAGTAGTCTTCAATATTTCTAGCTCTTTTCTGAATTATTCAGAAGTTTATCCCTATCTTCCTTCAGTTCTTTGATTTGTGTGTTCTTTAAATTCACTGAATTCTTTTATCATGTTTATAACTGTTCTTTTGAGTTCCATGTCCTGCATTATCTCTATGGGGTTCTCATTGTATTCCTCTAAAGGACTATTGGTATTTGGTGGGGATATGTTATTTTGGTTTTTCGTGTTATTATTTTTTCTCTGTGATTTTGACATGTGAATTTGCTTTGTAATTTCTGATTCTTTTGTGAGACTCAAGCTTTCAAGTTTAGGTCTACTTCTTTTTGTAAATTTTATGTGTCTTTGTGGTTTCCTTTTTGGGCATGAAAAGCTGGTTCATCTAAGCTTCTGGTTCTCTCTTTTGATTTTATATTGGAGTAGCCAGATTGCTTTTGTCTTCAGGAGTTCCCACAGAGGCCTAAGTCAGATAAGGACCAGATATTCTGAGGCTTTCTCCTAAGGTCTGGATCCCTCCAGGATAGATTTTGGCCTCAGGAATTTGAGGGTTGGACTGGCCTGGGAGCAGGGCCCAGGAAAGATGCTGATCTAGGGCAGCTGGTGGCCATGCCACCCAGAGATACAAAGGGAGATGGGGGCAGGAAGAGGTCCCAAGGGCTCCTGGGGCCTGCACTGAGGAACTGGGTTGGTCTGGATGCAAAGGATCAGGAAGCGGAAAGGTCAGCCCTGGCCTCCAGGAAAGAGGCTGGCGGTTGTGCACCCCAGGGAAGCAGAGGGAGGTGAGGGCGGGACCAGGCCCCGAGGGCTCCCAGGAGAGAGGTTGGCACATTGTCCAGACCAGGGAAGCAGAGGGATGTGAGGGCGTGGCCAGGCCCAGTGGGTTCCTGGGGACCCCAGAAGGAAGTGGACACAAAGGATCAGGAAGCATTGGTGGTTCCCCCTGGTGTCTGGGGCGTCAAGAGAAGGAATGAAACAGAACCCATGCTAGGAGGGGAGACAGGCAGGGGAGATGGGTGGGTGAATGAAGCTGGGGGAGTCAAGGCGCAGAGAGAACAATGGACTTACCCCGGAGAGAGGCCTGCGGGTCTTGAGGCCCAGGGAAGCAGGCAAACTCTTTGTTTTATAAACATTATGTTTTTCTTTTTTTTTTGAGACAGGGTCTCCCTGCAGTCCCAGCTGGTCTGGAATTTGCTATGTGGACAAGGCTGGGCTTGATCTCACAGAGATCTGCCTGCCTCTGCCTCATGAGTGCTGGAATCAAAGGTGTGTGCCACCACACCTAGCAGCAGAAACATTAATTTTAAAAACTTGTTTTACTACATTTATTTTTTTATGTGTGTGTATGCATGCATGTGAAGGTGAGATCACAACTCGTAGGTATTGGTTCTCTCTTTCCACTATGCAGATACTAGGAATCAAACGGGTCACTGGGCTTGGCAGCAAGCACATTTACCTGCTGAGCCATCTAGCCCTAGCTGGCCTGGAACTCACTCCCAACCTTCCTTCCTTCCTTCCTTCCTTCCTTCCTTCCTTCCTCTCTCTTTCTAAATATTTTATATAGTATTTTTATGTGTATGAGTGTTTTGCCTGCACGTATGTAAATGCACTGTATGTGTGCAGTGCCCTGCAGAGACCAGAAGAGAGTGTTGGATCACCTGGAACTGGAGTTATGAACAGTTTTTAGCTGTCATGGCTGTGCTGGGAATCGAACCCAGGCCCTCTGGAAGAAACGTGTCCTTAACCACTGAGCCATCTCTCCAGCTCCAACATTCTTTTTTCTTTCTTTCTTTCTTTTTTTTTTAATTTTTGGTCTTTTTGGGGCAGGGTCTCCCTGTAGCCCCAGCTGGCCTGGAACTCAGTATGTAGACAAGGCGCTTTACACAGAGATCTGCCTGCTTCTGCCTCCAGAGTGCTGGGATTAAAGGCATGCATCACCATGCCCAGCTCCCAGCATTCTTTCTTAAAGCAGCATTTTCCCAAGTACTATGACTTTCAGCTTTATTTTTGAAGATAATATATAACTTTAAAATATTTGTAAAGTTTATATAATGCTTTATTTATGAAATACATCATTTCATTTGCTGTTTTTAACAAATCCAATTCCTAGATAGATGTGAGAGGCTGCTGGCCTACCCCTTTTTTTCCTTCCTTCTTTTTTTTTGGACAAGATCTCCTATAGTCCAGAAACTTACTGTGTTATTAAGGATGATCTTGAACTCATGATCTTCCTTAACCATTGACCCATCTCTCCAGCCCTCACTTCTATTTTTACAGAGGCATTATTAAACACTCACTGGAAATGATCAAAACTGGAAATACTGAAAAGGATGACATACATTTTTACTTTTAAGATCACATGAGTGTGGTCCTGCATACTTATACTTCCAAGATTCAGGAGGCTGGAACAAGATTGCTGTTCATTCCAAGCCAGTCTGAGCTATACAGCAAGACCCTGTCTCAAAAAAACAAAGCAAAATAAGAGCCAATAAGACTAAGGTTACTATTGTAATACATTGAATTTCATTTTTAAAAACAATGCTGAAATGTTCTATTGCTTTAAAAAACATTGAGTTACAGAAGAGAGAGGCTGTTCATAATATGTATTTTTAGTTAACATCAGTGCCTAAATTTACTGTTACTGTTAAAATTTACAGAACATTTTGCTCCCTTAGAACTGATTTTGGCATAAAATATGTTGACAGGATTTCATGTATTTTTGACCACAGTATATTCCTTTGCCTGTTTGTGAGTTTCAGTTCACCATTGATATATTTGATATATGCTTTTTTATATTTCAGCTTTTCATTTGATTTCCATTATGTATAGTTAGATGTGAGTTTTTAAACACACTGTTATTCTAATTTTGGTTTTTATGTGTACCTTATTTTATAAAGATATAAAAATTAGGCTAACTCCAAAGGACTGGAGGGGAAACTCAAGGAAATTATGTCCTATCTACTTTAAAAAATAAATTGGAAAATAAGAGACAAAAACCAGGCAGTAATATAAAGGGACTTTATACCAAGAAACCATAGAAATTGAGGCTCAAGGAAAAAGCAATTAATTACATAACAAATTGGTTCAATGATAGGAAGTATATTAGTTCTTAAAAAGAAAAAAAGACTCATGATCTTTTTTGGTTTTTTTTTTGTTTGTTTGTTTGTTTGTTTTAACTAAGAAATACAGGCTTTAGATTTTTTTTTGTTGTTCTTGGCATTTTTGAGACCAAGTCTTCCTGTAGCTGGCCTGGAACTCGCTGTGTAGACCAGGCTGGCCTTGAACTCACAGAGATCCAACAGGCTTTAGATTTTCAAACCACTGCATTTAATGAAGAATAAGTTTTCTTCCATCCCTAGGCACATGGTGCCTTTTAAAAAAATATTTAGGCTGGGCGTGGTGGTGCACGCCTTTAGTCCCAGCACTTGGGAGGCAGAGGCAGGTGGATCTCTGTGAGTTCAAGGCCAGCCTGGTCTCCATAGTGAGTTCAGGTCAGCTGGGACTACAAGGAGACCCTGTCTTAAAAAGACAAAAAAAATTTTATTTAGGGCCTGGAACTCATTATACAGACAAGGTTGGCTTCAAAATCACAGCAGTCTTGGGCTGGAGAAATGGCTCAGCAGTTAAGAGCAGTAGCTGTTCTTGCAGAAGACCCAGGTTCAAATCCCAGCAGCTAACAACCATGTAACTCCAGTTCTGTCCTCTGAGGGCATTGCATGCCACAGGTACACTTGTGAGTTTTTGAATTGAAGACATGTGCCACTATATCTGGTTCTCTCTCCCCCTTCCCCGTGTGTGTGTGTGTGTGTGTGTGTGCGTGTGTGTGCATGCTTATGTATTGTTTAAGATAGGGTTTCACTATGTAGCCCTTGCTGGCCTGGAACTTGCTATGTAGACCAGGCTGGTCTTGAACTCATAAAGATCCACCTGCCTCTGCCTCTGAGTGCTGGGATTAAAGGTATATACTATCACTTTCAGCCTTCTTTCTTAATTTTTGGTTTGTATTTTTGTTTTGTTTTATATAGGATCTTACTTCACAGTCCAGGTTGGCCTCAAATGCAGCAATTTGCCTGCCTCCATCTCCCAAGTACTGGAATTACAGGGTGTCAGCCACTATGTCCAGCTCAACCACTATTATTGATGGATATTTAGACTACTTTGATTTTTTATGATATAAAAATAGATCAGAATGCATTTTCACTAAAAGTTTTGAAAGATATTGCCACGTTATCCTCCAGAAAATGCCAGTTTATATGTCCACCAGTGATGTTTGAAAGTGGCTGTTTTCTGCACTCTCAACAACAGTATTTTGGGTTTTTTGAAAAATTGATTTTTTTAAAAAAAATGTCATTATCTAGATGGTGATGGTGCTCATTTGCAATCTCAGCACCCAAGAAGCTGAGGCAGGAGGATGCAAAATTTGATGGCAGCTTGGTACCCAAAAAAATAACACTGCATGGACTGTGATTCTAGCTCAGTATCAGTACTTACCTAGCACTTGTGAGGTCCTGGGGGTGTTTTCTAGCACTGGAAAAGAAAAGAAAAGGAAAGGAATCCAGGCATGGTGGTACATGCCTTTAATCCCAGCACTTGGGAGGCAGAGGCAGGCAGATCTCTGTGAGATCAAGACCAGCCTGGTTTACATTGGGGAGACCTTATCCAGAAAAAAAAAACCAAACATGCATATAATGTGTTTTGAATCAAATCCACCCCCACTCCCTCCCCTTTAATTCCTCTCCACCCACCCCCACCTTCATTTTTCCCTCCCAACTTAATGTGCTTTGTTTTTAAGCCCACTGACTCCACTTGGTGCTGCCTATATGTGCATGAGTGTAGGATCATCTGTATGGGCAGCCTCTCAGGGACCACATCCTTGAAGAAAACTGATTCTCCCATAGCAGCCTTCAGTTGCCAAGAGTGTAGGATCATCTGTATGGGCAGCCTCTCAGGGACCACATCCTTGAAGAAAACTGACTCTCCCATAGCAGCCTTCAGTTGCCAATAGCTTCTTGGCTAGGGTGGGACTTCATGAACCCCTCCTCCATCCATGCTGGAATTTTGGCTGGCTTGATCTTGTGCAGGTCTTGTGCATGCAGTCACTCCTGCTGTGCATTCATGTGTGCAGTGGTTTTGTCATGCCCAACAAGTACTGTTTATTGTCAATTTCTTTTTTTTAATTGTCAACTTCTTCATAATTGAATTTATTATGTATTTTGGTTACAGACAACAAAAAGATCTAATCACCAGGAATTAATAGATCTCACTGTATTTTATATTATTATGAGTTTTATAAATTGGTTTCTGGTAGATTTGTTAGTATTAAATGTAATTAAACTCAGGACACATTTCTGAGCTCCCAAGTTCAAGTTTCATGAAGGTAAATGTTGTAACAGTTTAAAATAAATTCTTAGGCTCTTTTCTTTTTTTTTTTTTTTTTTTTTTTTTTTTTTTTTTTTTGTCTTTTTGAGACAGGGTCTCCCTGTAGCCCCAGCTGTCTTGGAACTCACTATGTAGACCAGGCTGGCCTCAAACTCACAAAGATCCACCTGCCTCTGCCTCCCAAGTGTTGGGATTAAAGGTGTGTGCCACCATGCCCAGCTAGGCTCATCTTTTAACAGAAGATGGAATGTATTAGGTCCTTTTGAGTCTAAAAGGGGCTTAATGACTCCTTTGACCAATAAAGTATCATAAAAGTAATGCTTTTTACTCATGAGTATAGCTAGTACAAACTGCTATGCTCTGTCCTCTCTGTCTCACTTATTGGAACACTCACTTTCCTGTTTTTCCTTTTATTTTAACCCTATCACTGCATTGCCCAAGGTGTCCTTGTACTCATTCCATAGCACAGGCAGGCCTTGAATTGATGATCCTTTTACTTCAGCCTCTCAAGTAGTTAAGATTATATAGGCGATGTGGTCAGCCCTGGCTGGAATACTCATTTTTGAAGTCCACCATGTAAGAAGTTTGACTCCTCTAGACCTTGATGTTACATTTGTTATATGTAGGCATTACAATGGATATCCCTATCTGAACTCACAGTCAACAGCCAGTATCAATTGCCAGTTTAGTAACACAATTAAATTCATACATTTAAAATATTTACATGTTAAGAGATGGGTGTGGTGACGTAAATGAAATCCCAGCACTTGGGAGGTTGAGGCCGGAGAATCAAGAATTCAAGATTTGAGACCTGCCTGGGCTGTACGAGATCCCATCCAACCCTCTGCCCCAATTTACATATTAATCATTTTTCACTTGATTTTTTTCACTGAAAATGAAAACATAATGTAAGTTATCTTGAAGCTTTAGCCCTGTTGTCCCTCACCATTCATCCCCCAAGTGCTATCTGACTGCAGCTTTTGAGACCTGTAAATGAGAACCACTTAACCAAGCATAGCCAACCTGCAGAGCTGTGAAATAGTAAAATGGTTTCAGTTCTAGACAGTAATTTTTAATATAGTTTTTTTTAAGCAATAAAACACTGGCACAGCCACCTGCAAGGCTCTTTGGGTAAATTGCTGGATCTTCCCAAATTGTGTCTTCCTGTACCTTTTTTAGAATTTCAAATCTTCTAATGTCTTTTAACTTCTGTTTATCTTTATTCCCAATGATAATACTCTTTTCTGTACTCCAATTCCCATTGCCTAATTGATTCCAGTCTTCAGTCCATGCTGCATTCACATGAAGGAATGTTTGTATATTAAATTTCTTAGAGCTGGGGATGTAGCTCAGTGTGTGGAGTGATTTCTAGCATGCAGAAAGCCCTAGGCTCAACCCCCAGCAACATAGAAAGGTATGATGGAACATGCTTGAAATTCCAGCATTTGGGAGGTGGAGGCAGGAAGATCAGAAGTTCAAGGTCATCCTCAACTACTTAGCAAGTTCAAAGTCAGCTTACAGTACACGAGACCCTGTCTTTTTTTTATTTATTATTTTTATTTTATGTGTATGCATGTATTGCCTGCATGTAGATAAGTGCACCTGTGTCGTGCAATGCCCGCAGAGAACAGAAGAGGCTGTGGGATCCCCTGGCACTGGAGTTATGGACAGTTGTTAACTGCCATGTGACTGCTGGGATTCCCATTTGGGTGTTGGGATTCAAACCCTGGTCTTCTGCAAGAACTGTCAGTGTCCTTAAACCGCTGAGTCATCTCTCCAGCCCTGAGAGACCCTGTCTTTAAAAAGGGTTTTCTTTTGTTTTGTTTTTGCTGGGCATGGTGATGCATGCTTTTAATCCCAGAGCACTTAGGAGGTAGACACAGGTGAATCTCTGTAAATTCAAGGCCAACCTGGTCTACATAGTGAGTTCCAGGCCAGCTGGGGCTACAGAGAGACCCTGTCTTTTTAAAAAGACTGAAAACAAAACAAAAAAATAAATAAAAAATAAAAAATTTTTTTCCTTAAAATTTAGTATTGCTATATTCCTTCCCATACAGTACTTTTGCCAGTACTTTTATGAAAGCATTGACATATATTTTCAGAGATACAAAAATCAATATTGTACGTGGAAATTTAAAAGGATGTTTAAAAAAATAATTTTTCTTTTTTTGAGACAGGGTATGCTATGTAACACAGGTTGGCTTTGAATTCTTCTGTCCCTGCCCTAAGTACTAGGATTACAGGCAAGTGCCACCATGCCAAGCTTTGAAAAATAATTTTGATTGAAGGACTCATGTTTATTTTGCATACATACATTGATTTTTCTGCCTTTTGCAAAGAACTCCAATGTGTTACATTATTATTTAGGTATTTCAGCTTGCAGAATTACTGAAAACCATGTATGCTGTATTGGTGCCAGATAGGTCATTTATAGATCACTCTTTCATAAGGCAGCAAATGACTTCATATGCCCAAGTCATTTCCTTTCTGGAAAAGATGTATTGTGTCAGCATGGTTACCATGTGTGGTAATTGCTAATGTCTGTGCCACATGGCTTGCTTCTACTCTTGTCCGACACAGCTATTCTACCACCTATGATTGCCATATGTTAAGCACTCTAGGTTAATGGACTCATTTCCATCTTCCCTTCTAGTCACAACTGTTACTGTGGCTCAATTCCATCAACTCAACTGAGAAGAAAGAACTTAACCTTATCTAAGCATAGTGAACACCTTTGTTAAGAGTTTTCATATTTAGTTGCTTGTTCCATTTTTATTTTAAAAATTTTTGTTGTTTTTTTTGGTTGTTGTTATTGTTTTAGTTTTAGTGAATACTGCTGAGTAATGGGCATCTGCTCACCTGACTAGGACACGTTCAATACCGCTATGAATTTTTGCCTGTATTCATTCTAAGTAAATTTATAAAGGTAATTCAAAATAGATGATAATAAAGGTAAAATTTTACCATCAAGAAGCACTTTCTGATTTTGTACAGTGACAACAAATTAAAAAGTATTGATGTGGAACTTTCAGTAACCCCAATTAGAAGAATCATTCATTATCGTAAGAACATGTTAAATGTCAGCCATTTTATAGACCCATCATTATATTACTGCGACCCCTTCCCCTCTTCTTCTTCTGTAAGGTACTCCTAAAGTCCAAAAATCATTTTGGTTGCTGAAAGAACTACACTAGATAAGAGAGATTGTTATCCATGGTTAAAGTTTTTAAAAGAGGTTAGAACTTATTTGGGGAACTTAAAACTGGAAAAATTTAATACAAATGGGCTTGATATTACTTGAAGTGAATTTTAATTTTGGTAACTTTGACCTGTTGCTGCAAATGACTTATTAGCCAGCAATAGGAAAGACATAAAAATTTATTATAGCAATAATGTTTTTGGCAGCAATCGGGATGATTTTAGAAATAGAGCAATTGACTGACATTCCTATCAGAAATCATTTCTATGTACTCAGTTTGTTGAGTTGTCATATATTCTTTTGCTCTGCCAAGCAATTTGACAACATAAATTAATATTCGGATTTTTATGTGTATGGTTTTTTAAAATTTAAAACCTTTTATGCGTATGAGTGTTTTGCCTTCATGTATGTGAGTGCACCATGTGCATGGAATGCCTGTGGAGGCCAGAGAGGGTATTAGATCCCCCGAAACTAGAATTACGGACAGTTGTTAGCTGCCCTGTAGATGGTGGGAACTAAGCCCAAGTCCTCTGTAAGAGTAACCAGAGCACTTAACCACCAAGCCATCTCTCCAGCCCATGTATGAGTGTTTTGCCTGCATGTATGGTGCACCATGTGCATGCCTGATGCCCAAGGAGGCCAGAGGAGGGTGTTGGGTCCTCTGAAACTGAACTTACAAATGATTGTAAGCCACCATGTGGGTGCTAGAAACCAAACTCAGGTTCTCTGAAGAGCAGCAAGTGCATTTAACCACTGAGCCATCTCTCCAGCCCCATTATTTTTATTTTTAATTATAGATATGGGGGCTAGAGAGATGGCCCAGCCATTAAGAGTGCGTAATGCCCTTGCAGTGGGTGGGTGGGTGGGGAAGGATATGTGCATGTGTGTGGGTGCCTGTGGAGCCAGAGGGGTCTTCAGATCCCCTGGATCTGAAGTTACATGTGGCTGTTAATTGGCCAAGGTGGTGCTGATTGAGGACCAACTAGTCCTGTGCAAGAGCAGCAGGCACTCTTAACTGCTGAACCATCTCTTCAGCTCACACAAATTAATATTTTGAAAATTATTTACACATATATCCTTCAACATAATTTTTAAAATAGTAAAAAAATAACATATTTTTTGTCCCCCACCCCTCCACATTTTATTATTATTTTTATTTTTGTCTTTCAGAGACAAGGTCTCCCTGTAGCTACAGCTGTCCTGGAACTCACTATGTAGATCAGGCTGGTCTTGCTCTCACAGAGATCCACCTGCCTCTGCCTCCTCAGTGCTGGGACTAAAGATGTGTGTCACCACGCCCAGCCACATTTTATGTGTATGAGTGTATTGTCTGCATGTGTGTAAGTGCACCTGTGTCATGCAGTGCCCACAGAGTCAGAAGATGCATCAGTGTATAATGTGGAGTGCGACAGAGGATACCCAACAACAATCTCTGGCCTCTACATGCACACACGTGTGCCCACACCCATGCGAACATGAATACACATGTGTATACCACACACGTGCACATTGAAGAAAAAAAAAAAACACCTAAAAAGAGATGGGGGAAATCACATGATTCCACCAGCTCTAGCTCTAAGAAACCTTATGGTCTCTAGGCAGGAGGAATCTTCTGATGAACTTTTCCCCAAAAAAAAAAAAAAAAAAAAAAAAAAAAAAAAAAAAAAAAAAGGAATATGACCATTGAGGGTTTTTTTTTTTTTACAATGATATTTCTATTTTTCTCCCATAAACAGGTAAGATAGACATATTTTAGAAAACACAGAATAGTCTAGATTTCCCTGAGAGTATCAACTGGTGATGAGAAGAAATTATAGGTTTTTAGGTACATGCATTAATTAGTCAGATATTAAATACTGTTTCATATTAATGATGTATTTTTTTAAAACTTTTTTTCCTGAGACAGAGTCTCACTATGTAGCCCTGACTGACTTGAAACTTGCTATGTAGACCAGGCTGGACTTGAACTCAGAGATCTGTCAGGTGTGTGCCACAATGCTCAGCCTTAATGAAGTTTTATTTGTTTTTATTTTCAATTATGTGTCTGTGTGTGGATATGTGAATGTGGATGCAGGTGCTTGCAGAAGTCAGAGGTGTCAGATTCCCCCAGGAGCTGGAGTTACTGGTGGTGTGAGCCACCTGACATGATGCCAGGAATTGAACTCAGATCCTTGGAATAGCAGTACATGCTCTTAACCACTGAGCTGTCTCTCTAGCCTTTCTAATAAGAGTGTGTTTTTTTTTTTTTTAAAGAGCATGTTTAATTTTGCAGAAAAGTTGGGCAAGGACAGTCTTAACCTCTTCCCCATCCTCCCACTTTTCCTATTATTAATATCTTGTGTTACTATGATACATTGGTTATAACTGATGAGTCAATGCTGGTACATTATTATTCATTGCAATCCATAGTTTAGTGTTCACTCATGCACATTATATGGAATACTGACCTGTATCCACCATTACAGAATTTTTAAAAAATATTTCCCTGTGCTCCACATATTTCACCCTTCCCTCCTTCCCTCTGAATTCCTGATAATCTGTTTTAATAATTTTATGAAGTAATTTACTATTAACTTTGATTCAAGTAAACCCTGCTTCAGTAAAACCTTCAAGACCTAAAGTTGCTTTTTTATTTTAATACACTTTTAATTCTGTTCTATGTAATCCACTTTATAGTCTAAGATATTGCAGTTATATCATCAATTTGGTTGAAAAAACAGAAAATTGTTTATACACTGATGAAAAAAATTCTAAAAGATTTCCCTAATTTCTAAAAGATTAGGAATCTGGAAGCGGCTACCATCCTTAGGCTAAAGGACAAATGGAGGCAGGTGTTTCCAGAGCTCAGGGGCTTAGCTTAGGTCACTGGCCAATGGGTATTGAAAGGGAACAAAGCTACAAAGGAGATACAGCAGGCTCAGAACGGAGACAAGGGAGAAGGAGGAAATAGTGTGACTTTTTTCCACCTTCTAATTATTTAAGATCTTACCGGGCTATTTTAGTCAGAAATGTAACAACTCTATTTGTATTTTATGTGTTTGAGTGTTTTGCCTTTATGTATGTAAGTGCACCCATGTATGCAATGCCCACAGAGGCCAGAAGAGCGCGTCAGATTCTCTGGAACTGGAGTTAAGGACAGTTATCCATGTAGGTAAGTACTGAACCCAGGTCCTCTGTAAGAGCAGCCAGTGCCCCTAATAACTGAATCATCTCCAGACCCTCATCTCATTTTTTGTCAGTGCCTCCCATTGGGCAAATGATATCTGAAAGGCAGCTGTCAGTAAATACTGTCAGTGTGAGTACAGAAACTGCATATACAATATGCTTTTTCATAACTTGATTTTTAATAAACAACATTCATTACATATTTCACCAAATATTAAAATCTTATTAGGTGTTAATAGATATATTTCTTTTAAATTACAACGGCAGTAAAATATAGTCTTTATTTCCTAGAAAAGAAGCAAAGATACAAATACAGTGCAAACTGTGTTAAGAGCTGGGAAAGAATATCACCTGGTCCAAGGAGAATTGATTGAATATGGAAAATCAGGCAACTTTGAAAGTAGAAGAATGTCAGGACTCATTAATTTTTCATTTTATTTTAAAGAAATAGAAAGGACCAGAAAGGTATAAGAAGAGAGGAACTGAAAAGGAAAGCAAAGTAATGCGAAATAATGGCTAAAAGCCTTGACAGTGGCAAAACCGTCCTACACAGCTGCTATGAGATCCTGCTGCTTCTGTCAGCAGCCTTCTGGCAAAGCTACTTTGCTAAAAGGATGCGCTAGGATCCGTATTGATCTTTGTAAAGGCGTATCTTTATTAATATAAGCAAAGATGCCTCTCATTTCTAGTAACAGAGGTGTGGGGTTTTTCTTTTTGAAGCAATGTTTTACCAACATACATCACTTCTCTTTGATATGTGGGTTGAGTCATAAATTAATGTCACAAATGTCATCTAAATGAGGGAGGCAACTACATTATGAAGTAGGAAGGTGTAGCTTGATATGAATTGTTACAGCTGACGACTACGCACTCCTGAACGAAATATCATCATGTCAAAATTGGGGAGATTAACAGTTTGTTGGAATGTAAAATGGAATATTTAGGTTTGCTACAGCCTAAAAAGTCTTGTCAGTCTTTTCTAGTTATTCTGAAATGGCAATGAACAGGTGGGTGGAAAACAAAGACAAATGAATTTGAAGACTTGGCATCCTATATGGAAGTTGCTTTACACTAGTGATTTTTTAAGCCAAATATACAAACACATTTAGCATGTCTGGAAACAGACTAATTGGGTCTTTCCATTTATCTTAGAAAAAACATAGAAAACTCCAAGTGCATTACTTACTATATACTTTTAAGAAATATTTTATTATTTTTATTTTATGTGCATGAGTATAATGCCAGCATGTAGGTAAGTGCACCCATGTCATGCAATGCCCGAGGGAGTCAGAAGAGGGCGTTGAATCTCCTGGAACTGGAGTTACAGATGGTTGCCAGCCACCATGTGGGTGCTGGGAATCAAACCAAAGTTCTCTGCAAGAGCAGCCAGTGCTCTTGACTGCTGAGCCATCTCTCCAGTACCTATACTTTTTAATCATATATTATTTAATCTTTAGGAGATAGCATGGAAATCTATTTACACGATGCCATAATGTACATTAGTGAGCTCTACCCACTTAATCTTAAAATAACAGTGTCAGGTCAGGGATTTAGAATACAGCATTATATGAAACAGTTGGTGAGGATACTCCCTCTTCTGTCATTAACTGACTGGAAGCGGTATTTCAGATCCTAAATCCAATTGAAACCCAGAAACAATAAATGGGAGGATGGGGTGGGTGACTTGTGAGTACATGTTTTTTAAAGTAGAGAAAACAAAAATCACTGTGTTGGTGCTGAATTACATGAGGCCATGGTCATGGCACTATGCAATAATGAAGTTATCCATACAGCTGTATAGCAACACAACTTCTCCCTCACCACCATGAGGCTTGAAAATAACAGGTTTGTGCATAGTTTGATAAGAAAAGTAGAATAATTTTTTTTTTTTGGTCTTTTTGAGACAGGGTCTCCCTGTAGCCCCAGCTGTCCTGGATTCACTGTGGAGACCAGGCTGGCCTTGAACTCACAGGGATCCGCCTGCCTCTGCCTCTAGAGTGCTAGGATTAAAGGCGTGCACCACCATGCCCGGCTTTGAAAAGTAGAATAATTTAAAGTCATTTTAGTTCCAGTCTATAAAAGAAAAAAGACACAGGAAGGGATGGAGAAGAAGAGCAAACAAAATATAGAAAGAATACATATTATAGAATAAGGTATGGTGTACATTATACAGAAACTGAGGAGGGGAGTTCAGTGTGATGGAAAACTTAGGAGTGAAATCTACTGAATTTCAGTCATGGATTGAATTCTTGTTGCACAGCCTGTTTGTGACCTTGAGCAAAGTCAGTCTTTAAAGCTTGGTTTCCTCATCTCTAAAATAGAATCATAATGGCAATGCCCTTTACCTTAAGGGGTTGTGGTAAGGATTAAAGAGATGAAAAGAACTCGGAAACTGCAGAGCGCTATACAAATAAGGCAGTCTATGAACACAATGCACTTAAATTTTCACAGAGAATTAAGGGAAAAGAGTCTAAAGGCTTTGGAGACGAAGATGCAGGATCCAACTCCAAAGCTACGGCTAGAAGGTTTAAGATCTTAAAGCAAGAAAATTATATTTTAAAATTCACATTCGTCTTTTGAGAAATGAGCATATAACGTCATTTCACAGAATCAAATGAAAGGAACCTACTACTTTTCGGTGTTTGTGCCCCCATCTCTATTTCTACGACTATTGTCACTAAAAGGTGTTCACAGTGCGATAGCTTTTCAACAGATACGCTACAGCAAGGCAGAAACACATGATGAAACTGGAGTAAATACTATCCAAGTGGGAACCAACGGATAGAGATGCCTTAGTTCACTCTTAACACGAAACTCGGGTCCTCACCCAGCAAAGACAATTCGAAGTTGGAGTGCAGGAGTTCAGAGTCCTTAGGACTCCGCAGACTCGACGGGAGGGACCCTGGAATTCTTAATTAGAACCGGTTGCCATGGCGACAGTCTCTAGGCAGTGTGGGCTGAGCTCGCGGTAGGGATAGAGGGTGGGCCGTCGCTGGACCCCGTGCGCGCGCCCGCCACCAACTTTCCCTCCAGACCCGAGAGGGGCGGCGCGCTCCGCCCCCGCCCCCGGGCCGCGCACGTCCGCGCTCGGCGGCGCGCACGCCTGCGGGAGCCCTCTCCAGGCAACCCAGTGCTGATCGCCGGCGCCGGTGCGGCCGTTCCCCCGACCGCAGCGGGAGCCGAGGCTCCGGAGCAGCCCCTGCCTCTTCCCGGCCTCCCCCCAGTCGCTTCCCGGTGGAGCTCGGGGCATGAGCTACGATGGCGGGCTGCATCCCCGAGGAGAAAACTTACCGACGCTTCCTGGAGCTCTTCCTGGGCGAGTTTCGCGGACCGTGCGGCGGCGGCGAGCCGGAGCCCGAACCCGAATCCGAGCCCGAACCCGAAGCTGAGCTGGTTGCCGCCGAGGCGGCCGAGGCTGCGGTGGAGGAGCCGGGGGAGGACGCTGCGGCCGTGGCGGCGGCCGGCGAAGGCGAGCGGGAGCCAGACCCCGAGCCCGAAGAGGAGGCGGCGGCGGAGGCGGCGGTGGCCGAGGGCGAGGAGGAGGAAGCGGCGGCCCCGGGGCACTCGGCCGTGCCGCTGCCGCAGCCGCCGCTGCCGCCGCTGCCCCCGCTCCCGCGGCCGCTGTCGGAGCGCATCACCCGCGAGGAGGTGGAGGGCGAGAGCCTGGACCTGTGCCTGCAGCAGCTCTACAAATAGTTAAGTACCGGCTCGGTCGGCCCGGTCACCTCACCCCCACCCTGGGGCCGATCCGGGCCCCGCGCTCCCGCGACCCTCGGGCAGGCGCCCGCCCCCTCTTCCCCGCCACTCCACGCGCCCTCTCCTGCTCCTACCGGGAAGGTCCTTCCACCGCGTCTTGGACGCCCTTCTTCCCCCAGCTGCCCTCCCACCCTAGTCTGTCTTTTCCCGGGCTGGGTTCCTTGTCTGGCGGCGGGGACGCTGACTCCTTTATGCACCGAGTGTGGGGTGCCTTCCTGCATAACCGCAGCGGCGATAGCACCGCCGGGCATCCAGATGCCCTGAGACCCCGAGGTTTCCCATCAGGCGCTTAGGGCTGAAAGTGAAGACCTCTGTAGATGGCTCGCATGGGTGATAGCCTAGTGTCTGACTTTAGAGACGTTTGACAGCTCATGATTGGGTGGGGTGGGAAGGAATGGGAGGGAAGGGTAAAATGCTTGCAGAATTCTAGCAAGCAAGCCTTCGGGTGAAAAAACAGGGTCTCAATTAATTAAAGTGGAAAAGTCAGGCTGCTTTGATATAATTGCAATTAAGTGCAGTATTTTCAGTCCATTAAGTAGATGGGATGGGAGGTAGGGGGGAAGCAGATGGCTTAGCTACCCAGATGAAAGTCTGAAATAGAAAGGTCAAGGCTCTGTCTTTCATCCTAGTTCTGCTTTTTATGGGCTTGAAATAGAAACGGTTTACAATTGCGTTTCTTTCCAAATGGAATTGTCCCGAAATAACGTCTCTGAAAACATTGGTAAATCCTCAGGTCTTTTGCAATTCAGCTAATAGTAATGAAAGGTGTTACTCTGACCACCCAAAAAGTTTACTACTGCAGGATTCACTGCAGCAAAGTTCAAACTCACTTCTTGGATTTCTCAAAAGCCTCAGTGAAAGAAGGGCCTGGAAAAGAAAGCTGTTTTGTCTTCATCCAACCTAGACACCTGGTCAGATCATTCAGTTAAAGCAGCAGCTCATCACAAGGAAAAACTACTTAACACAGTTATGGAATTGGACTTGCGTTGATGTCTCACACTTTACAGACCATATAGTATTTAATTTTGTCATCACCAAGGGAAAATTTTTTTTTCAAAATGCAAAAATAAAACGGCGTGTAATACCACCACCCAGGGATAAACAGCATTAATGGTTTAAAGTATTTCTTTTTTTGCAAACTACCAAGGAAAAGGACTTATGGAATGTCATTTTTTTACACTATTTAAAGACACTTAAAGCTTTCTGCTTAAAATATAAATGAAAATATTTACCAAAGTGAAGAAATTTATCTCAGGCTAGTTCTATTTGGACAGTTTTCTCCTTTACATATGCACTTACAGGAACACAGTTTAAGTATCAGAGAATGTTCTCCCCTCCTTATCATTAATGTAGTACAGTCCTGAATATTTTCAAGGTCTTTAAAGAGGATATGTACATAAGATGATGGTAAGAAGATATGTTTTTGTCATGTGAAAAGAAAACAAGATTAATTTTATTGTACATATAAATTATTAAAAGGATTAAAATGACAAAGTGACCATCATTTGAAAACTGAAGTTTGTATTTGAAATAAAGCTAACAAAATTGAAGTTTGAAAATGTTATTTCACCTTAAATCAGAGATTTTATATTCTGACTTCATATAAAATCAGATTTTATACCGTATTTTGTACTGATGCTAGTACCCCATTTTTATTCAGCTATAAAATGGCTGGCTTCTTTATGTAAAATATCTTTAAGATCCTTAGGTTAAAAGTTATAAAACATGTAATAACATTTTTACTTTTTATTTTATTTATAAAAGAAAAGTTAGGCCAGGTATGGTGGTGCACGCCTGTAGTCCCAGCACTTGGGAGGCAGAGGCAGGTGGATCTCTGTGAGTTCAAGGCCAGTCTGGTCTACACAGTGAGTTCCAGACCAGCTGGGGCTGCAGGGAGACCCTGTTTCAAAAGACCAAAAAAAAAAATCTTAACACTTAGTCACAAGAACCAGCACTGGCAGACTCTGTAGTGTTAGATCATTTTTCTATTCAGGCATCTCATTTTACAGATGGAATACTATGCATTCATCTAGTTTAGAAAAAAACAAGTTATGTGCAAACAATTCCCCAAATTTTTAATATAATCACTGAACCCTCAACACTCCCTGACATGGTTGAAATATTGATCTCTCAAATTCCGGAGGAAATACTTAGAAGTGATTAATTTTAATTATTTTCTAAAATTGTGTGTGTGTGTGTGTGTGAGTGTGAGTGTGTGTGTGTGTGTGTGTGTGTGTGTGTGTGTGTGTATGAGTGCACATGAGTGCAGTGCCTGCAGAGGCCGGAAATGTCAAGTCCCCCTGGAACTGGAGTGTCAACTGTTGTGAGCCATCCATCCTGGGTTCTGAGAACTGAACTCAATTCCTCTGAGCCATTGGTCCCAAGATGTAATTCTGATTACAAATATGGTGGTATTGCTTATTAGGGGGAAATGAAGATTTTTTTTTTTTTTAAACTATGTTTTCTCAACTTCTCTGAGTTCCCCATCACTACCTCCCCTGTGTTCCCCTCCAACCCTCATTTTGGGAATTGAACTTAGGGCCTCATGCATGTTAGCCAAATGCTCTTATACTGAGCTATAGCCCTAGCCCAAATTTGGGAATTTGAACTATGTTAGTTAATTTGATAGTTAAGCCTGTAGAAAAATAACACTGCATTTGATAGTTTAATGTATCTTTAGTGTGTTTTTCTGTCAGTATTTTAGAAATATATATGGCTCCTAAGCAGATTGAGAGTCTCAACAAAAGGTATGAAAGTGCTTCTCAGAGGCTGGAGAGATGGCTTAGAAGACCCTGGTTTGAATCTCAGCACCCAACATGGCAGCTAACAACTGTCTGTAACTCCAGTTCCCGGGGATCCGATGGCCTCTTCTGTCTTCTGCGGGCATTGCATGACACGGGTACACTTACCTACATGCAGGCAATACATGCATACACATAAAATAAAATAAAAAATAATAAAATATTTAAAAGTGCTTCTCAGTAGAGTTTCTGTTTGCCTGTTTTTGTGTTTTGAGACAGGGTTTCAAAAGACAGCTCCTCCTACCCCAGCTTCCCCAGTACAGATATTACAGGTATGTGCCACCAGATCTGACTTGAAATTTTACTTATTTATTTTTGAGGCATAGTCTCACTGTGTAGCCCTTGCTATGTAGACCAGGTTGGCCTTAAACTCACAGAGACTCACCTGCCTCTGCCTTCTGAGTGCTGGAATCAAAGGCATATACCATCATGCCTGACCAAACTTTCACTTTTTTAAAAAATATTTTATTTATTTATTTATTTTTTAATGTGTGTGAGTGTATTGCCTGCATGTAGGTAAGTGCACTTCTGTTGTGCAATGCCGGTGGAGGACAGAAGAGGCTGTCCTATCCCCTGGAACTGGAGTTACAGACAGTTGTTAGCTGCCATGTGGGCTCTGGGATTCGAACCCAGGTCTTCTGCAAGAACAGCCACCAGTGTTCTTAACTGCTAAGCTATCTCTCCAGCCCCTCAAACTTTTACTTTTAAAAACAATATTATAGTGACATAGTCTCCGTGTTTTGGTTTTATCAGGTTTTAGACTAAGAACAGAAGACCTGTATCATTCCTCATTTTGTTAAGCCCAGAAACTCGAGACTAACTTAAAAGCACTTACTTAACTAAGAAAGTTAAGGGGCTAGAGACATGGCTCAGCAGTTAAGAGCATTGGCTGCTCCTGCAGAGGACCCAGTTTCGGTTCTCAACACCGACATCGTGTCTAACAACTGTCTGTAACTCCGGTTCCAGGGGATCTGATGCCCTCTTCTGGCCTCCACAGGTATTGCATGCATGTGGTCCACTTACATGTAGGCGTAACACTTAGACACATAAAAATTAAAAATAATCAATGTTTAAATGTACAAAGTATGGCATAATTGGAAACATTAAAGTTTGGACTTATACTTAAGGTAAAATTTTTATGTTCAAAATGGAAAACTCATACATAGGTATTCTGCAAAAACATGAAACATTTTGAACGAACAATTTTTTTTTTTTTGGCTTTTTGAGACAGGGTCTCCCTGTAGCTCCACCTGCGTCTGCTTCCCGAGTGTTGGGATTAAAGGCGTACACACCATGCCCAGCTAAGAACAATAATTTTTAAATGTCAAAGACCCACTAGGATGGGAAAGATCTCTGTTGTAGACTATTCCTTTTTTCTTATTTTTCTTTTTTTGGCCTTTTTAAGACAGGGTGTCCCTGTAGCCCCAGCTGTCCTGGAACTCGCTATGTAGACCAAGCTGGCCTTGAACTCACAGATATCTGCCTGCCTCTGCCTCCCAAGTGCTGGGACTAAAGGCGTGTGCCACCATGCCCGGCTGTAGACTATTCTTTTAAAACCACAGTTTAAGGCTGGAGAGATGGCTCAGCGGTTAAGAGCACTGACTGCTCTTGCAGAGGACCTGGGTTCGATTCCCAGAACCCACATGGTGGCTACGAGCTGTCCTTAACTCCAGTTCCAGGGGAATCCGATGCCCTCTTCTGACCTCCACAGCATTGCACGACACAGGTGCACTCACATACATGCAGGCCATACGCTCATACACATAAAATAAAAATAATAAAAAAACCCCACAATTTAAACAATTTTGTTTCAACCTGTTAAACCTTAATAATAAACGTAGCTTAGAACTTTTTTGCTGGATTAGTTTATTACTTGTTAATAAGAAACTCCAGTGTGCTGGAAGCTTCAACTGGTAGTAGAAAAATGACCTATGCTTTACTCTTTGCTAAGTTTAGATGGCCCTCAAGAGATTAAGATATTTTCAAATGACATAATGTCAGGATTTCTGAGGTTAACGACTCTTTAAAAAGTTAGAAGTGAAATATTTTATAGTTTTAAAATGTTTCTTCTTATTATATTAATTTATTTATTGAGACAGAGAGTCTCATGTAACCCAGGCTGGCCTTGAATTCGCTGTCTGACTGAAGATGACCTTGAGCTTCTGATTTTCCTGCCTCTTTCTCCCAAGTGCTAGCATTACAGGTGTGTGCCACCATGACTGGCCTTCTTTTTTGTTTTTTTAAAACATTTATGTATTATTTTTTATGTATGTTAGTGCATTGCCTGCATGTATGTAAATGTAAGTGCACCTGTGTCATGCATTGCCTTCGGAGATCAGAAGAGAGCATCAGATTCCCCTGGAACTGGAATTACAGACAGTTATTAGCCGCCATGTGGGTGCAGGGAACTGAACCTGGGTCTTCTGCAAGAGCAGCCTGTGCTCTTAACTGCTGAGCCATCTTTTTTCTTCTTTTCTTTTTTTTTTGAGACAGGTTATCATGTAGCTTAGACTGACCTCAAATTTAATTGAAGCTGTCCTTGAACTCCTGATTCCTCCTGTCTCTACCTCCCTAGTTCTGGGATTACAGGGTGTGCCTCTATGCTTGGCCTCTTTTTTTTTTTTTCATGCTATGTATCCATTATCCAGTCCATATCCCCTGCTCCTTTAATTCTCCAATAAAAATTTATAATTGTTACAACAATTTTTAATATATTTATATATGTCAGTACTAGTTTTTTCCTCTATATAATACTAAGGCTAACTTTGTTTTAATCCATGAGAAACATACTTTGAAGTCTGGTTTAGACCGGTGTGTTGTCACATTTTAGAGCAGTTGTTTTCTCAGTTATTCATTTATCTGGGATGGGCTTCCCAGGGGGGAGTGCTATCACAGCAGGCTGGCAAAGTTAAGTAGTTCCAGATGGTGTACAGTAGCACTGAGGATGGCACTTTAAAAATGACTTGGAAAACAAAATCATTAGTTATAGACACTAATAATTCAGTTACATTGGATCATGAATGACTTTGGAGTAGGTCAGGAAATCATTCAGCTTTGTTTCAGTTTTATAATATACATGGAAAAGTGGAACATGAAATGATATCACTCACTTTCAAAATTAAACATTTTTTTTTTCTTATTAAAAACTAAATGGGGGCTGGAGAGATGGTTCAGCTGTTAAGAGCTCTTGCAGAGAACCCAGGTTCAGTTCCCAGCACCCACATGGTGACTAACAACCATCCATAACTCCAGTTCCAGGGGATCCAACGCCCTCTTTTGGCCTCCCCGGGCATTGCACGATTCAGGTGTACTTATATACGTGCAGGCCATACACTCAGACACGTAAATGAATAAATAAATCTTTAAAAGAGTAATGCATTTACTAAAAGAGAAAGTTTACGTAAACAAAAAGAGTAAGAGAGAAGCCGTTTAGTGTTAATCATAGCTCCCAAGTTTTTCCCTTAACCTTTGAGGCTGCTGCTTCTCTGTGAGCTTTTAAATGTGCTTCCCATCCTTTTAATCTTGGTGCTCTCTACTTGACTTTTTTCTCTAGTCTAGTTGGCTTACTCTTCTCAAATCAATATCATCTGTCACATGAAGGCTGTGTGGTGAAACTAATGGCTCCCAGTTCTGTACCCATCCTTGCTTTGACTGCTAATGGAACAGCCCCACCTGGATATCTAAAAGTCTCCTCAGATTTAACTGTCCAAAATTGAATTCAGTCCTCCATCTTCCTCTTTGTTCCCCAAAGCAAAGCCCAAATCTGATGCTCTAGGTTGTTTTTTCTTGTTGTTGCTTTTGTTTGTTTGTGGTGTTGGAGATTGCATGTTCGGTGAGTGCCCTACCATTCAGCTACATCTTCAGACTGAAGCCCGATACTCTTTTTAGTGAATCCATCCCTGACTTCTTTTCTCACTCCTCCCCTCACATTCATTCAAGTTTTACTAATTTTGCCTTGTAAACATCTCACAAACATCTCTTCCTGTTCTCACTGACATTGTCATGTAAATTTTGCCCTTCTGTAGGCAAAGTCACTCCTCTAGGATCTAGATTATATAGATTTTCTTTTTTAAAAAAATATTTATGTACATGTATGTGTGTGTGCATGAATTTATGTACATCATGTACACATAGTGCTTTGGGAGGCCAGAAAGGGCACCAAATCTCCTGGAACTAGAGTTACAGGCAGTTGTGAGTCACCATGTGGGTGCTGGGAACCGAATCCAGGTCCTCTGTAAGAATAGCAAGTGCTCTTAACCACTGAATCTTCTCTCCAGTCCCTAGATTATGTAGATTTTTCTAACTGCTGCATTGCTTAAACATTAAAAATTTTTAAATAGTATATTTACATTTATTTATTTATCTCTGTGTGTGGCATGTGCATGCACATGTGTGTGCTTGCATAGGTTGCAGGACAACTGGGAGTTGGTTTTTTCCTTCTACCATGTGATCTTGGATATTGAACTCAGGTCATCAGGCTTGGTGGCAAGTACCTTCACCTTCTGAACCATCTCACCGGCCCTGGCTTACACATTTTTATCCTGACTTGAACTTAGCAAAACTACAAGGTTAAGGGCATAGTCCTAAATTTCCAAGTCAAGCCAAGACTTTTGGTCCCAACTATAAAGAGTAGGGTTCAAAAATATTTAGAAGAATTCATATAAGACCACCCTCATCTCTAATGCCAGTTGCAAGTATGGCAGTTACCCCCCCCCCAGTCCCCCTCAAACTCAATAATTCTCTAGAAGGACAAACAATACATTGAGAGATATTATACCCATAGATATGGTTTATTGCCAGGACAAGTTACAGATTAAAACCAGCCAAAGGAAGAGGTGCACTCTGGGGTGGGGGGCAGGTGTCAAGTTTTCTAGCCTCAGGGATTCATTATCCTCCTATATGAATATGTGGCAATATGCACAGAGTGCTGCCAATCCAAGAATCTCACCCAAAGTTCAGTTTTCAGAGTTCCCACTTTTATTTATCCTTCGGAGTATTTCTGGTGTAACTGGAGAATCAAGGGATTTGAAGGCTTCCACCTAGGACCCCCAGGACAAAGTCTAGACCTTTCTTTGGGCAAAGCCAATTTGTTTATGACAGACCCTTTACCACCTGTCTCTCATTTGGTCTCCAGATGAAGTGCAAAGGCAGTAAGGCTTTCTAGTCTTTCCTCTTCAGCTCTATCTCTGAAATCACTCTGCACTCTGTTCTCCCTCGAGACTACTAATATATTAGTTTGAACATGTTCTCCCCTCATTGCTGAACCTTTGAAGTTCCTCTTTTGGGAATCCCACACCCTCCATCCTCACCCCAATCCAATCTCTTGTGCATTGTTTAGATGTCCATTTAATTCCAGTTCCTCCATGGTGGAGGAGGCATGGTGGCTGGGGTTCCATCTGTGGTGGCAGGAGCTTCAGGCATGACCTATAATATCTGAACAGATCAGGAAGTAGCAAGGTTCAGCCAGAACTGAGGCCACCTATAGCCTTTAGCCCTGCCCCTACATCCCTATGTCTGCCATCTTGGCCCTAAGTCCAGAAGGATCCACAACCTACCAAAATAGCACTACCAGCTAGAATCAAGTATTCCTAGTCCCCTGTGAGCTTGTGGGGGACATTTCACATTCAAACCATAAATTTTTGCCCCTGGCTCTTCTAGGGTCATGATCATCTAGTAATGCAAAATGTATTCAGTCCAACTTTGTGAATCCCATAGTCTTACAATTCCAGCACTGTTCAAAAGTCCAAAGTCCATTAAAAGACTCAAGTAATCTATTTTCTGTTTTTTAAATAAATTTTATTTCAGATTTATTTTATTTTTAATTAAGTGTACATGTGTATCAGTGTGTGGGTATGTGCAGGAGAGTACAGGTGCCTGTGGAGGCCAGAGGTATCAGACCCCCTGGAGCTAGAGTTACAGGTGGTTGTGAGTTACTCAACATGGATACTGGGAACTGAATTCAGGTCCTCTTCAAGAGCAGCAAATGCTCTTAACCACTGAGCCATCTCTCCAGATCCTTTTCTGTTTTTTTTGAGACTGGGTCTCACTTGTCCCTCTGGCTAACCTGGTTCTCACCATGGCCTTAAACTCATACCAATCCTCCTGGTTCAAGCTTCTGAGTGTCAGGCATGGGCCACAATGCCCATCTTACTCCTCAGGTAATCTTTTTACTGTGAGCCACAGCTGTTGTAAAAATCAAGTTACATACTTCCAGTGCACATTGGAGGAGAATAGACATTACCATTCCAACAGGAAGGGGAAAGATTGAACAAACCCAACAGGGCATACACTAAACACTGCATCTACTTGTCCAACATCTGGGATTCATAATGGCATCATTTGTACTCCAACTCTGCTGCCTGGAATACATATGGCCACTCTCTTGGATTTGGCCCACATTCGTCTGCATCTTTCTTTGGCATATACCCCGTGATTTTAGCATCTCCAATATTCTGGGGTCTCCATTGCAACTTGGACTTCACCTTGTCAGCTTCATGCCCAGTCCACTCAGCGGCCCCATGCAGAGAATATGACTCTGATGCACATTCCCTGGCCTCAACAATTTTCTGCAACATTTGTGGAAGCCTCTGTGATCCCTTCACTTTTTGCATGCCTGCAAAACCAGCACCCTGTGGACAGCACCAAGTTCTATTCAAGATACAGACTGATCCCCTTTCACAACTGCAATGGCTTCTGGACACCATCCTGGCGGAACCTGAGAAAAACACTTTCAAAGGTAGCAAGCAGGATGCCTTGAGGATTCTCTCTATTCAGGCATTTTCTTTCCAAATGTGCATTTTCACAAGTTGGAGCCTTCATCAGATTTGGGTCTTATCCTCAAAGCATTTTTAAAAAAATATTGCCCAGTACAAAGTGGAAAGTTTCTCTTTAATGGCCAGCCTCTTTAACAGTTACAGCCACTTTGTTCACACCTGTTTTGTCCACCGTGTCTACAACTTTAACCATGCTCACACTTCTTTCTTCTTCAAACTATCTTTTCCACATCTTTCTGCTCTACTTCCTACTTTGAGTCCTCACTAAACACAGTGAGCAATAACCATGCCACTGCCTGGCTGTTGCTGTCTTGAAATTTCCTCTATCAAACAAGTTAGTCCATTGATTTTGAATTTAGCCTCACTCAAGTTTTCAGGACATGGGTAGAACAAAGCCAAAAATTTTTTGACTGAATATAAAATTAATGGTGTTTAGCTTCGTTTCTGATAGAGTCCTTGTTTCCCCTAAATCCTCAAGAGACCAGTCTTTCATATTTCTATGGGCATTCTTGTCTTCCACACTCTTACTAGAATGGCCCATTAAGCTCTGCTTGATGCAGTATGGGGTTTCTCTAGCTGGCAGCTCCAGACTTTCCCCTATTCCTCCTGCAAAGCAGTTTCAGAGACCTACTAACTATATTGTCAGGTTTATCTCAGCAATGACCCCACTTCTCTGGACCGATTTTCTGTATTAGTTACTTTTATTGTCACTGGGTCAAAATACCTGACAGAACAATTTAGTGGAAGAATGTTTTATTTTAGTTCACAGTTTCATGATGGAGGAGGCATGGTATGTGGGGCTCTATCTGTGGTACCTTAAGTTTGAATCAAGACTTGTATCTTCACAGATTAAGAAGCAGAAAGGCAGGGCCAGATCTGGACCATCTATAACCCCAACTCCCACTGCCCTATGTCTGCCAGCTAGGTAGGGACCAAGTGTTCAAACACATGAGTCTTCCAGGAGTATTTTACATTCAAACCAGAGCTCAGATCCAAGCACCCACATGAGGTGCCTCCTGTAGCTTCAGTTCCAGGGTACTTAACACCTGTTTCTGGCCTCTGTTGGCATCTGTATATAGATGGCATGTACACACACAAATAAAAACAAATCTTTCAGAAAAAGAAGATGTACATTGGGGGCTGGAGAGATGGCTCAGTGGTTAAGAACACTGTTCTTGCAGAAGACCCGGGTTCGAATCCCAGAACCCACATGGCAGCTAACAACTGTCCGTAACTCCAGTTCCAGGGGATCCAACAGCCTCTTCTGTCCTCTGCGGGCATTGCACAACATGAGTGCATGTTACTTACATGTGGGTATAACACTCATACACATAAAATAAAAATAAGTAAAATATTAAAAAAAAGAAAAAGATGTACATAGTAGATGTAGTTCTTTCATCTTCTGTTGTGTGGTTGTGCTGTGATTATTTATTCAATCTGTTGATGGACATGTGAGTTGTTTTTCATTTTTGGATATTATTCATGTATTATTAGGAAGTTAATACTAGTTGTCCTAATAGGTAAATTCTGAAATTTCAAAGCTTTATCATAATGTTAATTCCTTGCTTAGACTCTCTTCAGTGGTACAGAAGGAGCTGTTTTTGGAATTGTTATAGAGACCCAGGCTGATAGAAACCCTGTCATTTTCTGTCTGTGGTTTCCAAAGTTTCTCTGGGCATCAGTATCCATCCAGCAACCATTAGAGAGCAGTGAGTGGAGTTAGAGGGTTTTAGGGTTCAGGCCTTAGAAGTGGCATTTATTACTTCTGTTCATGTTCCTTTGGCTAGCCAAGTCAAATGACACCATCTAGAGCCTGCATTCCTAACAAAGGAGTGTGGGAAATACAGTCTTTGGCTTAGCAGTTTAAAAATAGCTCTATATTATGAAAAAAGACTGGTGGATGACTGGTAGCCTCTGCCCTATAAGTAATGCTACAATTTGGGTATGTCTCCTTGTGCATATATTCACAAGCTTCGTTGTACACCTAGAGGTAGAATTGCCAGATTGACATTTTGTGCTTTGTGCGGTAGCACTGTATGAGAAGTCGGATTTCTTTATAGTCTTGTTACTGTTTCACCTACCGTAACAGCTGTCTTGTATATTTACACCTCTGTATACCATTATTGCCACTGAATTATGTAAGACAGAAATACTTATAGCTGGTTATGCTCTTGATCTAGGACACTTTAGAAAAGAACACTGCCTAAAATTCTAGACCAGCTCTATCTAGTAGAAATGTAATATGAGCCATATACATTGTTTTAATCTTTCCATTAGTCACATATTAAAAGTGAAAAGACCCAGATATGGTGCTCATGCCTGTAACCCAGCACTCAATAGAGGATTGCTGTGAGTTTGAAGTCAGCCTGGGCTATACAGTGCCTCCAGCCAGGATCACAGTAAGGAAACCTTGTTTCAAAAAAGAAAAAAAAAAGGGGGGCTGAAGAGATGGCTCAGTGTTTAAGAGCACTGACTGCTCTTGCCGAGGACCTGGGTTCAATTCCCAGGACCCACATTGTAGCTAACAACTGTCTGTAACTCCAGTTCCAGGGGATCTGACAGCCTCTTCTGACCTCTGTGGGCATTGCACAACAGGGGTGCACCCACCTACATTCAAGCATTACATTCATACATAAAATAAAAATAATAAATAAAAAATTTTAAAAATGAAAAGAGAAGTAAATTTACTCTTAATAACTTATTTAGCTAGATGTATACAAAACATTACCATTTCAATGTATAATCTATATAAAATACTATTGATATATGTAAATATTATATAAAAATTTATTTCATGTTTTAAAAATTCTGTGTGTATTTTATAATTATAGTACATCTCAATTTGAAATGTTACATTTCAAATGCTTAATAACCACAGGGTTAGTGGCTACCAAATCAAACAGTTCAGGTTTAGACTTCATGGTTTTTTTAAAAGGCTGGAGTCAGTGTTTCACTCAGTGATAGAGTTTGTGCCTGACCATGTATGGGCTCAATCCCCAGCACTGCAAAAAATAAAAAATAGTACAACCTAACAATCACAAAAACCACTGAGCAACATCTCATTTGCCTTCATAGGTTTCATGTGTAGAACAGGGCATCTTTAGGGAGCCATTTTAGAAATTCTGTATTCCACCACAGAGAAGCAAGATTTAACAGTTTAATTATTTTTTAGAAAGCTTTTAATTTCATTTCTAAATGAAAACAAAATGTTCTGCTTGTTTCCTCCATTCCCGCCAACCTGGTCCAAGCTAGCATCAGGCTACATGGGTGCTCTTAGTACATCAGGCTACACTGGTACTCTTAGATGGTATTTCTGATTCCACAGTTCGAACCATTTTCCATATTTCAATCAGAACCCTCTTCATTTTGTTTTTTTGATTTTTAAAAGACAGGGTCTCAGGCAGGCGTGGTGGCGCATGCCTTTAATTCAAGCACTCGGGAGGCAGAGGCAGAGGCAGAGGCAGGTGGATCTCTGAGTTCGAGGCCAGTCTGGTCTACATAATGAGTTCCAGGCCAGCTGGGGCTACAAGGAGACCCTGTCTCTCCTGTCTCTGCCTCCTGAATGCTGGGATTAAAGGCATGCCCCACCATGCCCCACCAGAGTGCTCATTTGAAACACCAAGTAGTGTAGCTTTTCTGCATAAAACATCAATTATCTTCAGATTATAGTTTGGGCCTACCTGCTTGATGAGACCTGCAGGGTCCTACCTAATCTTGCCCCTGGCTGCCTCATCTAGTGTCACCTAAACTAACCTGTGTTCTTGATTAGTTACTGTGCACTAATCTCAGGGATCTTGATTTATCCCCAGAACCTGGGATGCTCTTTCTAACCTTAGGAACGCTACATATTTGTTTTCTTTGCCCAATCAGCTTTTCTTCTTTTCTCTAACTGCTCAACTTAACCACTAGGTTTTATCCTAAATAGCTCTTCCTCGTGGAATTATTTCCTTCTAGTTTTTTCCTTCTTTCTTTTTTTTGGAGACAAGGTCTTACTGTGTAGTCCTGGCTGGCCTGAAACTTACTATGTAGCAAGTCCAGGATGGCCTTGAATTCATAGATTACCTGCCTCTGCCTCCTAAATGCTGGGATTAAAGACATGTACCATCACACCTGGCCCTTCTAGTTTAAAAAAATTGTAATGTGTGTGTGTATGTGCATGTGAGTATGTGTGGAGGTTAGAGGACAACTTGTGAGGATCAGTTCTCTCCTTCCTTCATGTGTATTCCAGGAATAGGATTTAGGCCATTCGGCCTGGCAGCAAGTACCCTTAACTGGCTGAGCCATCTCACTAGTCCTGGTTTTTCTTTGTTTCTTTTGTTGTTGTTGTTGTTTAAGACAGGGTCTTGTATAGCCTAGGCTTGCCTTGAATTTGATATATATGACAAGATGACCTTGAACTCTGTTTCCCCCAAGTGCTGGGATTATAGGTGTGTACCACAAAGCCTGGTTTTATGTGGTTCTGGAAATGAAAGCCCAGGTTTTGTGCATGTAGGCAAGTTCTCTATCGATTAAGCTACATCCCCAGCCCCAAATGCAAATTTTCACTAAAAGAAAAGAAAAGAAAAAGAAGGTAACCAGGTATGATGGTGAATGCTTGTAACTTCAGTGCTGGCAGGCTGAGACAGGAGGCACAAGAGTTTGAGACTTGCTTGGATTATAATAGCAAGACCTTGTCTAAGGTTGAAGGTAAGCCTCCCTTGCCAAGGGTATTCTCTAATTTGGACTGGTAAGTAAAAGAATCTTTGTAAGATGAAGTTAATAACATAAACCTTGAGACAGCATTATCTGCATCCAAAATACAGTACTCATAATAATAGTAAGATGTTGCTGATACATTTATTGAGATTGTTTAGGCACTGTTTTATATTTGTTTACACCTTTAATCATTGCAGAAAGTAAATATATATGTTATTAATAACTGGTTTTACAGATGAGAAGGCCATGACAGATTTTAAAGAACAAGTTTTACTATCAGTGGAGTCAGTATGACATTAACTGGGGCAGTCTGACTAAGGGGTGATAGTTAATGACAACCATTTTATTATTTTTGTGCTACAATGCAAATATATTTCCTATAGAGGAAAATCCCAGTGAAGATGCAAATGAAGTATTTGAGTTTTTGTCACTGCTGTTTACTTAATTCAGGCTTTTTTTCCTTCTTTGTAACTTATCTCTGTGTGTGTGTGTGTGTGTGTGTGTGTCTGTCTGTCTGTCTGTCTGCGCGCATGTGTGCGCATGCATGTATGTGTATATACATTTGTATGTGTGTGTGAATGCAGGTGCCTCTGGAGGTCAGAAGACAGCCTTGGGTTGGCCTTGGCCTTTGCTTTCCACCTTATTTTGAGACAATCTCTTCTTTTGCCGCTGCGTATGCCAGACTAGCCCTTGAGCTTCCAGGATTCTCCTGTCTCCCTCCCAATCTCACTTAAGGGGTGCTAGGATCATGGCTATGCTGCTGGCTTTTATGTAGGTTCTGGGTCCTAATGCTAGTGCAGCAAATACTTTTACCCACTAAACCACACCCCAGCCCTAGTTCAGGTTTTTATCACATTTTTTACTTCGGTAGCCTCCCGGCTACTTTCCCTACCCTTGGCTTCTCTTCCTTCTAATCTAACTTAACCAACATTGCAGAGCTCCCTGTGTTACTCTACTGCTGTGCCATTTCCTGCCTCTCTGCCTTTGTAGATGGTGTCGATGCTGCATTGAGCATATACTTCTGACAACTGTAGCTAACCTCCCTTTGAGGAGCTGGAGATTTTCTTTAATCTTTCATCCAAAAATCTATCCTGTTCAGATACCACCTATAAATAAAGAATAGTTTGAGGATTTTTGCACCAAATACCTAAACTCTTGACTTTAATGAAAGAAAAGTTAGTGCTCCTTATTACAAACACAATTTGAAATCCAGAAATTATTTAAACAATAAACTAAAAAGTAGTTTGCATCTTGGTGTATAGTTAATAGGAATGGTAATTTTAAAAACTTGTTCACTGAGGCTGGAGAGATGGCTCAGTGGTTAAAAGCACTGACTGCTCTTGCAGAGGACCTGGGTTTGATGGTGGCTACAAACCATCCTTAACTCCAGTTCCGGGGGAATCCGAAGCCCTCTTCTGACCTCTGCGGCATTGCATGACACAGGTGCACTCACATACAGGCAGGCAATACACTCATACACATAAAATAAACCTAAAAATTTACAGCCAATTGGGCACTGCACGACATGGGTGCACTTACCTACATGCAGGCAATACATGCATACACATAAAATAAAAATAATAAATAAAAATTTTTAAAAATTGTTCACTTTCTAAGAGGCCTAGAGATGTTTCTTTTTCTGTTAAGTAGTTGATTAATCCTGCAATCCATTTAAAAATTTCAATTTCATTATTTCTGATGGTAGCCCAAAGCATCTCTTTTTCCTCTATACTTTTTTTTTGGTCTTTAGGGTCTTCCTGTAGCCCCAGCTGGCCTGGAACTCACTATGCAAACTAGGTTGGCCTTGATCTCACAGAGATCTGCCTGCTTCTGCCTCCTGAGTGCTGGGCTCAAAGACCTGTGTCACCATGCCTGGCTTTCTTCTACACTTTTAATTCCCAATGTATTATACATTTACTCAACACATGTTTAGCTTGAAAAGAAATATCTTTTTAAAAACTTTAAATTATCTCTTTAATTATTCTTATGTGTGTATATGTACAGTGTGTGTATGTGTTCCTGTGTTCCTATGTGTGTACACTCACCTATGTATGTAGAGGTCAGAGGTCAATATCAGGGGTCTTCCTCAATTGCTCTCCCCCTTAATTTTTTTTTTCTTTTTGAGACAGGGTCTCCCAGTAGCCCCAGCTGGCTTGGAACTTGCTATATAGACCAGGCTGGCCTTGAACTCACAGAGATTCTCCTGCCTCTGCCTCCTGAGTGCTGGGACTAAAGGAGTGCGCCACCACTCTACCTTAATTTTTGAGACAGAATTTCTCACTGAACCTGGAGTGCACTGATTCAGCTAGGCAGGTTGGCTACAGAGCTCCAGGAATCCACCTGTCCTGTCTCTGCCTCCCTAGCACTTGGATTACAGGAGGATTTCATCACCGTGCCTGCCTGTGGATATTGGGGATCCAAACTTAAGTCCTTATGCTTGCCCAACAAGACTTTGCCAACTGAGCCATCTCCCCATTCCCAATTTATTTCTTTTTGGTGCTGATATTTGAACCCAGGACTTCATGAATGCCAAACATGTGCTCTACCACTAAAGCACATACCAAACCCCTGTTTTTTTAATTAAGTAAAAAGACAGGAGAAATATTTTTGTTTAATTTGAAAACTATATTAATATCCTAAATGCAGTATATGACTTTTAGAAGCTAATAAACACATACTGGTCATTAATCAGCAGTAGATTATAAGCTAGCCTAGAGCATTGATGACATGTACTCTAGAAGTGTCATGGATTATAACCTTAGCATTGTATCCATCTGCTCTAATGTAGTTTCAGAATCATTACTGTAAAAATCATTATTTCTTTGCATAATGCATTAAAAATGTTTCCAAGTAAAGCTTGTCCTTAAGAGCCAGAACTCCATTTTACATATCATGTTCAGTATAATAAGGAAAACTGTACTTGACTCTCAAAGAAAAGAAGAGGAAATGCAGGACAGGTGATACTGGCATGCTCTAAGACCCGGGGTGCAGTTCCCAACACAGTCCAAAAGTGGGAAAGAGGGTAGTTTAGGTCTATTAAAGTAAATGAAGATCAGGGACTAGGGTGTAGTTCAGTGATAGTGTTTGTATAGCATGCATGAAGTGCTGGGTTTGATCCCCAGTCAAAAAGAAAAAGGAAAAAGAAAGTTAAAATATATTGAAAATCAAATATAAAAGTGTTCTCTTAGAACGAAGTCTAACAATTGCACAAAGCACATTAAAGCTATACTCTCAGTCAAATGAGCTAATTAAATGTCATCATGGAAAAGTCCATTAAATACATTAAGTAATTAATACGTTTTTATATTCATACATAGGTCAAAATTATCAAACCATGAAACTGAATTTCTCCTCATTTCCCCAAAGACTATAAAGATTTTAATTAATTGAGCTTTCCACATTGAGGATTTCCTGGGTTTAAAAAAAGCTTTTTATTTTACTATAAGCTTTCTAAGTGGTTGTCAAATAAATATAGCCTCTGTGTTGCTTGGTAATTTTTGTGGTTAATGTAGACCATGAAAATATTATTAAGTATTTGGTTTCTTCAGTATATAAGATCAGCTATGTTCAAACAAGATATTAAATCATTTTATATTTTATAACGTACATAATAGTAAATTCTAAGAAAATATGATTAAAATTATTTTTAAAAATCATAAATGTTTATTTTCTTGTTTTCTGCCTTCTTACAGAAAGGGTTTCAAGTGACAAAATAATGTTACTATAATGGAAATAATATTTATTCATCAAAAAAATTAAGTAGCTACCATATGCCACACACTGTGCTAAATGTGGCTTATATAGAGATAAACATGTTCCTTTCCTCAAGAAATATGCGGTTTAGGAGGCTGGGGAGATGGCTCAGCAGTTAAGAGCACTGGCTATTCTTGTAGAGGACCTGGGTTCTGTTCCCAGCACCCACATGATGGCTAACAACCCCCTCTTCTGACCTCCCACACGCATTATACACATGTGGTACACTTACATGCATGCAGGCAAAATACACATCACATAAAAATAAATTTAAAAAATGAAAAAAAGGCCGAGCGTGGTGGCACACACGTGTAGTCCCAGCACTTGGGAGGCAGAGGCAGGCAGATCTCTGTGAGTTCAAGGCCAGCCTGGTCTACATAGTGAGTTCCAGGACAGCTGAAGAAAGAGGGGGGAGAGAGAGAGAAAGAGAGAGAGAGAAAGAAAGAAAGAAAGAAAGAAAGAAAGTAAGTAAGTATGCAGTTTAAAGAAAAGTCAAACAAACTAACCAGGAAGTATACTACAGTATAAGTATAATACAAGTCACTATTAACTCTGTTATATGTGAAATAATGTAATAAGCACCGGTATGCTGTCATTATGATTTTTGGATAAGGAGGTTAATTCTTTTTAATAATATTTTATTATTTTTATTTTATGTGTATGCATGTATTGCCTGCATGTAGGTAAGTGCACCTGTGTCGTGCAATGCCCACGGAGGACAGAAGAGACTGTCAAATCCCCTGGAACTGGAGTTATGGACAGTTGTTAGCTGCCATGTGGGTGCTGGGATTTGAACCCGGGTCTTCTGCAAGAACAACCAGTATTCTTAACCACTGAGCCATCTCTCTAGGTCCAGGAAATTAATTCTTAATTCTTAGAAATTAAATAACTTCTCCCAGGTCACACAAAGTGGTAGAATCAAAATTTGAATTCTAGTGAGCCTGACTCCAAACTTATCTTGTTGCCTCTATATATTGATAAGAGTTAAAAGACAGGGATGCAGAAGACTTCTGGTGACATGAAATGGCTTTCTTTTCCTTTCTGTTTAAGACAGGGTCTTACTATGTGGCACTGGCCTGGAACTTGCTATGTAAACCAGGCTGGCCTCAAACTCACAGAGATCTGCTTCTGCCCCTGCCCCTCCAGTGCTGGGATTAAAAGCAAGCGAGCACCACCACACCCTGCTGCTGAAGTGGCTCTTCTGCTTTCTAATCTGTTTTCTTTGGCTTTTAGAACAATGGCTCCTAAACTCTAAAATCAATCTCTCTTTCTCTCCCTCCCTCTTTCCCTCTTCTTCACTTTCTTCCCTTCTTCCTTCCTTCTCTCTTTCCCTCCCTCTCTCACTTCTCTCCCTTCCTCTCTCTAGCCATGCTCCCCATCATTTCTTTCTTCATGCTACCTGATGTCAATCTGTGGAGCTTTTAGAACTAAAGACTTGTCCATGTATACCCATTTCTATTATGCTTTTACTTCCTAAAGATTTCTAAAAGGATAGTATGTTTCTTTGTATTGGTATCCATGGTGTAACTAACTTTCAAATGATAAATATACTAAAAATACTAAAGCAAATCCTGGAGGAATGTGTGGAGAAATGGAAGGGCACCAAGCTGCTGGATGGATGTAAAAGGCAGCACAAGATTATAAACCAGCATCTGTCATGTGCTTGTTTCATCTCCTTTACAGTCTAGAGGTTCAGTCTTCAGCACGCATTTCAAATGGTGATGCTCCTACAAGAATTTCCCCAAGGTCAGCCAGAAGTACCATAACATTCCCTCCCACAAACTACACTAGTATCTTTTTACTTTTTTTT
>NW_008346261.1:2951216-2989357 GCF_000622305.1 Nannospalax galili | reverse complement strand
ACTCACATTAGACTGATGCTCTGACATTGAACTATACATCCAGCACCCCCCCTTTAAAAACACAGTAGATAGTTCCTTCCTTTTTATTATGAGTCATTTACCTTTCTTTAATACATATGTGATCCATATGACTAAAAATTTGTGCATATACAACACTAGTTAATGATTAATGAATTAAAATGTAGCATTTGTATTGTAAACTAAGTTATCAGTGCAATGGTTAAGTGTTGGGTATGAATTACCTATATCAGAATCATCTGAAGTATTTTGTTTAAAATGCAAATTCTAGCTTGGCATGATGGTCTACGTCTATAATCCCCAGCACTTAAGAGGCTGAGGCAGGAAGAGCTCAAGTTCACTGCAAGCAAACATTCTAGGTCAGGGCTTCTTAAACTTCTTCCGCTCGTGACCCTCTTTTACTCAAGAAATTTTTATGCAACTACAGCTATATTGGTAGATAGAGTAGGTATACAAATTAAACATTTACTGATAATAAATCATAGAGAAATTTATTTTAAAACAATTCTTTGGTATCCAATAATTTATCATTTATTACAGATGGAAGCAAATTGGCATACAAATGAGGTAGATATGCTTATTTTTCTTTTTTTGTATATGTTTATTATTACATAAATAATTAAATCTTGGCTAAATATTTGATGCTGCAGGATATAAAGCATCTTAAGCATTTTTCACAGTTACTTGATAATTTGATTTTACAGTCGTCAATGCTGAGAATGCCACTTTGCATAAATATACAGTACAAAATGGCAGAAATATACTTAGGACTGTTTCTGAAATTTTTGGAAATTCTGTCCTAATTATAAGCCAAAATTCACTTAACAACTCTTTATTAAACTCAAGTGAGCAACTCAAATAGCAATTTTAAAACAAAGACATTCTAACACAATCCAATCCAAAGATATGCCAATTTGATACTTAATGTGCTGAGGAATGATGATAGGAAAATATTAAAAGTTTTTGTTTCCCACAATTAAACCATTGTGTTTCTATAAGAGCAGAAAACTTATAGTAAAAACACTGCAATTCATAACATACAGTTGTCTTCGCTCAGCTGAGGGGATTCAGGCAGTGTTCATTGGAGCTGTTAGGCCTGATAGTTTGCACACTCTGTGCCAAGTGTGTATGCTGTGTGTTCAGAACCAAGGCAGCAGTGAAGTTGTCTGATGCAACACAGGCAAGTGCTACCGGAAACTTCTTGGATTCATTATGCATTTGATTTTGAATTAATTTTTGGTCATTGTGTGCTCAGAAACCTTTTATTGTTGCCAAATTTTTTATGGTTCCCATATTCAGTCAGTTGCCCCATATGCGGTCACAACCCACAGTTCAAGAACCTATACTATAGACTATCATGATATACAGTAAAGTTTGAGAACTGTGACATCAGAGAGAAGATAAGAATACAAATTAATGTTCCATCTACATGAAGTTATAGATGCTCAGTAATGTTAATAAACTAACATTCAATATATAGTATGATAGAACATACATGAACAAAATGAAGATACATTTTTTTTTTTTTTTGAGACAGGGATTTGCTATATAAGTGTGACTGGCCTGCTACTCACTTTGTAGACCACATGGGCCTCAAACTCACAGTAGTCCTCCTGTTTCTGCCTTCTATGTGCTGGGATTACTACCATGCACCAACTATGTCTAACTCACAAGACTTTTTTGGTTCTCTTTTTTCTACCATGTGGGTACCAGAGATTGAACTCAGGCCATCAGGTTGGTGGCAGGTACCTTTATCTGCTGAGCCATCTCACCAGCCAAGATATATATCTTTTTAATGTGTGTGAGTGGGTACGTGTGTGTGGAGGTTGGAGGATGACTTCTGATGTTATCCTCATGAACACTGTCCACATCTTTTGAGACAGTGTCTTTCAGTGCCCTGCAGCTAATCAATTAGGCTAGACTGGCTGGCCAGTAAGCCCCAGAGATTGTCCTGCTTCCATGTCTTCAGTCCTGGGATCACAAGTGTGTGCCACCATGTCCATTTTTTTTTTTTTAATAATGTGGATTCTGGGGAGCGAACGCACCTTCTTCAGGTTTACCACCTCCCACCCCCACCCCCACCCCCACTTACTTTTTTGTCATTTTGTGGTGGTAGCAATCAAACCCACTGTACCAATTAAGCACTCTACTAGTAAGCTACATCCTCATTTCCCCTTCACATTTATTTATTTTGCGTGTGTGGCTGGGGAGAGGGCCTTTACCTGCTGAGCCATCTTGTGGGCCCTTGCCTTCATTTTCTTGATAATATATTTATTTGCAACACAAGTGTTTTCAGGGCATTTTTTGATTGTTGTTTTGTTATGTTTGGGGTGTGTGTGTGTCTGTGGATGCATGTTGTGCGTCTGCTTTTTGAGAATGGGTGCTACTGTGTGTTGTTGCCCAGGCTGGTCTGAAACTCAGTTCAAGTGATCTGTCTTCCAGCCCCAACTTTGTTAAGTGCTAGTTCCCAGGCATGTGTCACCATACCTGACTTTAGTTTTGACTCACTCCAATTTCTGCATTTTTTTCTTTTGCCACTTGTGCTTTTGGTGTTGCCAAATCTGAAATCTACAGGTTTTTCTATGTTTCCTAAGAGTTTTATAGTTTTAGCTCTTGTATCTAGGTCTATAATCCATTTTAAGATAATTTGTCTGTATGCTAAGGATGGGGCCCAATTATTATTTTGCATATAGATATCCAGTTGTCATAGCAACATATGCTTAAAAAATTGTTCTTTCCCCTATCAAATTTTCCTGACTTACATTTTTAAAGGAATAGTACAACTTTTATTTTTAATGAAAGTATTGTAAGTCTAAGGACAAGAGAGGGAAAAGCAGTGCATAGTTCTCCAGCTGTCACACAACTCCACCATTTTGTGTATTCCCTTTTCATCCCCTTTGCATAGACATAAATTTTACATTGTAATTATACTGTATTATGTATTTTGTCTTTTACATTTGAATGATATGTTGTTGCCTAATTGTTTCATTTGCAGATTATGCATAATTTGGGAAATCAGTCTCCTATTTTGAAAATTGGAGTTTAGTCTATTTTTGTTATCTAAAGAATATTACAATCATCTTTGTCCATAAGCTGGTTGCCTGCCATTGAATAATTTCCTTAGCTAAGGTTTTAGGAAGAGTTCTTGGAAATACTGAAAATCAACTAGAGAACAGGTACATAAATTTAATTTTAAGAATTCTAAGAGACAGGAGGTATTGTCATCTTGTTTAATATAATAGCAGCTGACACTGATCATTGACTATGGTTCAGGTGACATTCCAAATGTTTTTTCCTAATCGTACTTAATTCCCACATAAATTCAATTATATAAGTAATTCAAGACTCAGGAAAATTTGAAGCTTTGTCCAAAGTCACTAGTAAATGGCAAAGATGGCATACATAGCTGCAGACTGGTTAGAAACAGTTTTGATGGCAAGAGTCCCACAGTGATAGGTTATATTATGTTATACATTGTATTATATTAAGTATATATTTCTGTAAAAGGTCTCTGATACACATGACTTAAGTGCTTGTACATTATTGACTCCATCTTTTTATTGGGAGTCTAGAGGCTAGGGATATAGGCCTATTGATAGAATGCTTACATAGCATTCATGAAATCCTGGGTTCCATCCCCAGTACTGTATAAACCAGGCATGGTAGTATACACCTGTAATCCAAGCACTTGAGAGGTAGAGGCAGGAGGATCAGGAGTTTAAGGTCATTCTTGGCTACATAGCAGGTTAAGGCCAACCTGAGACATAGGAGACACAGACTCAAAAAAAGGGAGTTTAAAGACTGATTTTTCTCAGAAAATGTAGTAATTCATTATTCTAGGAGTCCATGGACAAATCATTTTATCATATTCCCATTTCCATTTGTGTATCATTTGACATTCCAAAGGGTCTAGAGAGCATATATGACCAATACAGAATTATTTTACTTAGTGTGTAAATACTTTAGTGAAAAAGAAAGTGCTCCAGGCATGGTATCACATGCCTAGAATCCCAGCACTCAGGACACTCAGGTTCAAGGCCAGCCCAGCTACATAGTGAAACCCTGTCTCAAAAAAGAAAATGGAAAATGAGTTGGACTCAATAATACCTATGTGTAAATCTAAATTTCTAGATGTTTTAAATATAGGAATTTTGCTCTATTGAGAGCTGGTGAGATGGCTCAGTGGATAAACGTGGTTACTGCCAA
The DNA here is from genome assembly GCF_000622305.1 of Nannospalax galili. Classification (NCBI taxonomy): domain Eukaryota; kingdom Metazoa; phylum Chordata; class Mammalia; order Rodentia; family Spalacidae; genus Nannospalax; species Nannospalax galili. The sequence continues at coordinate 2,985,133 of NW_008346261.1, read as the reverse complement.
GTCTAATGACCTGAGTTCATTCCCTGGGTGAGAGTTGACTCCTGCAAGTTGTCCTCTGACCTCTATGAGTGCTGTGGTATGTGTGGCACTCCCCAAGATAAAAATTAACTAATGCAATAAAAATTCTTAAAATTTTTTTTTGGTTTATTTTATGTTATGTGTATGAGTATTACCTGCATGCATGTAAGTGCACCTGTGTCATGCAATGCCCTCAGAGGACAGAAGAGGGCATTAGATTCCCCTGGAACTGGAGTTAGGATGGTTGTTAGCTGCCATGTGGGTGCTAGGAACTGAACCCCGATCAGTTAAGCCAGTGCTCTTGATCACTGAGCCATCTCTCCAGTCCCCATACTGTCCTAACTCCAATTCCTGGGGAATCTGACACCCTCTTCTGACCTCTGTGGGCATTGTGCATCATGTATGCACTTATGTATATGCAAGCAGTACGCTCATACACATAAAATAAAAAAAAACTATTAGAAAATTAAAATTAAAAAAAGGGAGTGATGGTGATGCTGGAGAGATGGCTCAGTGGTTAAGAGTGCATACTGTTCTTATAATGGACCTGAGTTTGGTTCCCAGCACCCACATCCACTCACCAGCACAGACCCACACTGAGACACACATATATACACTTAATTAATAAAATATTTTTCTTAATTTAAAAAATCTTTTTTACTATTTTGAACAGCACGTATACCATAATATAATTTCTAATTTAGATATCCTATATACTCTGTATTCAGTTCCTTGAGTTCAGGGTTAGTAGTTGCTTCAATCCTGTAATTATTAGGTGTGTTTATTTGAAATATAACAAGGAAAATCTCAATTATAAGAATAAAACTGTACTCAAAAAGAAACTGTAACTTTGAAATTTAATGGTTCTTAAAAATAGATCTTGCTGCATAGATAACAGTTTTCTTTAAAACATGAGAATGCCAGTTCTCTATACAAACTCTTGATCACATTTCTAATTTTACAGTCTTATAGCCCACCAAGCAGCATAAACTCTTTCCTTGATTTTCATCCAGTAATTTAGACTGTTTCCTGAAGATTAACAAAGTGACAGGCACTGTCTGTTTTCTAGACAGAAGGATGAGCTGCTGCAGCCGGCAGATGAGCATCTTCCATCATGAGAGACGCTCACATGGAATCACGAGGCGGAAGAGTACACTGACTTAGCAAAAGGATTCCTTTCCCCCAGTGCCAGCCTTCGGAGCTCTTTTCAGCTAGTTTTAGTTGATCAGTTTTCATCTTCTAAGTAACATTTAAAAGAATGTCCACTGTGTTTCAGTTTTCTTGTTACTGTTGAGGAGGTGAGAGAAAACCTTTTTATAGTCAAGAATATAATCGTGATGTACTCTTTTTTTTTGTTTTTTCTTTTTTATCTTGAGGAAAGGTCTCAATGTATAGCCTAGACTAGCCTGAAATTCACTGTGTAGCCCAGGTTGGTCTCAAACTCACAGCAATTCTTCTGTCTCAGCCTCCCAAACGCTTAGATTACAGCCATCAGCCATCATGCCTAGCTTTTTAATATTTATTTATTTATTTATTTATTTATTTATTTATTTATTTATTTATGTCTTTTTTGAGACAGGGTCTCCCTGTAGCCCCAACTGGCCTGGAACTTGCTATGTAAATAAGGCTGGACTTGAACTCACAGATATCGTCCTGCTTCTGCCTCCCTAGTGCTAGGATTAAAGGCATGCACCACCACATCCATCTTTCCTTCCTTCTCTTCTCTTTTTTCTTCTTTTCTCTTCTGTCTTAAAGACAGAGTCTCCCTATAACCCCAGCTGGCCTGGGGAGCTTGCTATGTATACCAGGCTAGCCTCAATTTCATAGGGATTCATCTGTCTCTACCTCCCAAGTGCTGGAACTAAAGGCATGCACCAACCAGCCACCACCTTTTATTAATTTTTTTTTAACACAATGTCTTCCTGTGTAGCTCAGGTTGGTTTCAAACTCTCTTTCCTCCTGCCTCTGCCCTCTGAGTTCTGGGATTGCTGGTGTACACCACTGTGCCAGGCTCCTGACATATTCCCACCAGTGGAGACTTTATAGACTTTCTTTGTCAATAGACCAGGGAATTAGGGAAGATAAGTTGAACATTCCTTTAAATGCTCTCATGAAGATTAAAACGGACCATTTAGAGACTTTAAAGTGAATTTTGTGATTTGACTTTTAAAGTGATTTTTGGTAAATTTATTTTTTATTTATTTTTTTTTAATTAAAATTCTTTTTTAATTTAAGTGTATGAGTGTATTGCCTGCATGTATATAAGTGCATCTGTGTCATGCAATGCCCATGGAGGTCAGAAGAGGGCGTTGGATCCCCTGGAACTGGAGTTGCAGGTGGTTGTTAGTCACCACTCCTGGGTGCTGGGAACTGAACTGTGGTCTCCTGTGTGAGAGTAGTCAGTGCTCTTAACCATTTAGCCATCTCTCCAGCCCCCAAGAGTACAACCTTTTTTTTTTTTGGTCTTTTTGAGACAGGGTTTCCCTGTAGCCCAATTTGGTACGTAGACCAGGCTGGCCTCAAACTCACAGAGAACTGCCTGCCTCTGCCTCCCAAGTGCTAACCTTTTTAAAATTTTGAGTCAGGGTCTCATATTTGTCTTTTTGAGGCAGGTTCTCCCTGTAGCCCCAGCTATCCTGGAACTCACTATGTAGAGCAGGCTGGCCTTGAACTCACAGAGATCCGCCTGCCTCTGCCTCCTGAGTGCTGGGACTAAAGGCGTGTGCCACCACGCCCAGCTTATTTTTTTTATTTTATGTGTATAAGTGTTATGCCTGCATATATGTAAGTGTATCCTTGTTGGGCAATGCTTGAGGAGGATGGAAGAGGGTTTCAGATCCCCTGGATGGAGTTACGGATGGTTGTTAGCTGCCATGTGGGTGCTGGGATTCGAACCTGGGTCTTCTGCAAAAGCAGCCAGTGCTCTTAACCACTGAGCCATCTTTCCAGTTCCTTGTTTTATTTTTTTGAGACAGGGTCTTCCTGTAGCCCTTGCTGGTCTAGAACTCACTCTGTAGACCAGGCTGGCCTCAAACCCACAGTGATCTACCTGCCTCTGCCTCCCTAGGGTTAGGATCACATGTGCCACCACACCCAGCTTGGCAAATTTACTTTTGATTAGTGTACCTAAGCAACCAGGTCAGCTCAATTAATCTGATTAATGAATCAGCAGATGCTCCAACAATATATTGTCTTCATATCGTCAAAGAATTTTCAAACTGACACACCAAAAAATGGACTGGTCAAACATATACAACATACATGTGTTTTGGATTGAAGGGCTGCTAGCAGGCCCAATTAAATCTTTTCTCTGTTTACACTGACATTTCCATACCTCTAGACCTCCACTCTCACCGGAACTCAAGCTAGTTTTCTCAAGAGAGCAGAAACATTTATTTTTCATTTCAGTACTTCCAAATCGAGGTTCTATGTCTTATCAAAATAGCACGTTTTGAGTTTCTGCAGGCTCACACCATATACCTGTTTCCTGTTTAGCTCTCTACTTTGTGTATCATTTTTTTCTTTGAAATATATCTCACATTCACCCTGTGGTTTTTTGTTTGGGGGATTTGGGGAGAGTTGTTTATTTTTTGAGACAAGGTCTCACTTTGCAGCCTTGGTTGGTGTTGAATTCAAAATCTTCCTGTTTCAGCTGGGATTACAGACATGTACCGCCATGTTCAGCTCCGGATCCCCTTTCTCCATTCTTGCTGTGGTCACTCTGGTTAAGGTTTTCATTACCCAGGGCCTCCTGCCTTGCTTCCCTGCTTAGGCCTGCCTTCCAGGAGTAGGTTAAGTTTGCGCTGCTTTTATCATTTTATCATATGTATCTGTGAGTTAATCCCTGGAACTGCAAACATTTGCTGGTTCTCTGTCTCAACATGGCTGTTTATCAGAAGACTCAGCTATGACCCAATAGTGCCTTTTCTTCTTGCTCAACAGCAGTTTGCCATTTGAACCTTTACTTTTTTTTTTTTTTTTTTTTTTTTTTGAATGAGTCCCAGAGATGACCCTTTAAACGCATGTGGGTATTATGCAACACTTAGCCAGTTGTCTTCTAATGTGACATACAGGAACTTGGTTCTCTATTTCAGACATTCAGGAAGCGTTATGGTTTATTTAATACCCTTACTCTTGTTTTATCACACAGCCTGACTTCTCAAGCTTCATTTGGATACCTTCCCCATTTTTCCACTGACACTACCAAGACTGAGTTATGTATCTTGTCTATATTCTCGTCTATTGTATGTATCAGTCTATATTGATATAGCTAGGTGTGTGTGTGTGTGTGTGTGTGTGTGTGTATGTGTGTGTGTGTGTGATCTATTTCTTTTCCTTAAGTTTTACATTTGTTTATTCATTCATTCATTCATTTATGTGGGGTGGGTTTACATGTGCCATAGCACTTGTATGGAGGTCAGAGGACAACTTGCAGTTTCTCTCCTTATGCATGTGGGTGTCAGGGATAGAGTTCGGGTCATAGGCTTGATGGGAAACATCCTTACTTGCTGAGCTATCTCACCAACTTCTTTTTGTGTTTTGTTTGTCTTGTTTTTTCTTTTTGTTTTTGGTCTTTTTGAGACAGGGTCTCCCTGTAGCCATAGCTGGCCTGGAAATCACTATGTAGACCAGGCTGGCCTTGAACTCACAGAGATCTGCCTACCTCTGCCTTCCCAGTGCTGGGATTAAAGGCATGTGCCACTACATCAGGCTACACCAATGTCTTTTTCTTTTCCTTTTTTTTTTTTTGCTAGATTATAAATTTCTTGAAGGCAGGCACTATACAATTTTCATTCTGGCACAATGTATAGCAGTTTTTTATGTCCTTTTGAAAATCTTTATTTTATCTCACATAGCCCAGGTTCTCCTTGAACTTATACATAGCCAAGAAGGAAAACATTCTACCTCTGAGCTACATCTTGATTCCTTTTCTATCTCTCCAACCCCACTCCCATGTTTTGTTTGTTTAACTTTTTGAAACAAGTTTTTTATAGCCCAAGCTGGCCCCAAACTCACAATTCTCCTGCCTCAGCCTCCTAAATGCTAGGATTACAAGTGTGCATCACATTATCAGCATTGCTTTAGGATTTCCTAGTAAACTTTTGTATCCAATCTGCAGCCTTCTTTGTTTTTCTTGCCTTATTTGCTCTGATTAGAACTGTTAATAAAATATAGCATAAGAGTAAGAGTCTCATCATGTAGCTCAGACTAGTCTAATCTCACAGAGCTCCACCTGCCTCTGCCTCCCAAGTGCTGGGATCCAAGACATGTATAACCGTGCCTGGCTTATTTGTTACATTTTAATTAAATATTTTATCTTTAGGAGATATTCTTTTCAAATTTTTATTAAATTTTTGTGTGTATTTGATGCATGTGTTCACGTTGTATATGTATGATATGTGTGCGCATGTGCGTGTTGGTGTTGGTGAATGGGCGTGTGCCACAGTACACATGTGGATGTCAAAGGACAACCTTGAGTCTTTACTTCCCACTTTGCTTTGGACAAGGTCTCTTTGTAGTTTGCAGCTCCTGCATATACCAGGCTAGCTGGCCTGCAAGTTTCCAGGGAGTATCTTGTCTCTACCTTCCATTTCCCAGTAGCACATTGGGATTACTAGGATTCTGGGGATTTGAATTTAGGTTCTTAGACTTGTTTGGCAAGTGCTTTACTCACTGAGCCATCTCTACAGACAAAATGTCCTTTAAAATCTCTGATAATAGTTTTTTTTTTCCTTTCTCCCAGTTACATTGACAAGTAAAAATTCTATAAGATGAACAACATGATATTTTGGTATGCATATATACTGTGAATGAGCACTTCAACCAAATTAACTGACATGTCCACCACCTCATATACTAACCCTTTTATGTATATATGTATATGGTGAAAATACCTAAGATCTTGCCTTCTTAGTGGGTTTTTTTTTTTTTTTTTTTTTGAGACAGCATCCCAACTGTCCTGGAACTCACTATGTAGACCAGGCTGGCCTCGAACTCACAAAGATCTGCCTGGCTCTGCCTCCCAAGTGCTGGGATTAAATGTATGTGCCACCATGCCAGCTATTAGTGAGTTTTAAGTATATAATTTTTTAGTGTTGAATGTAGCCATGATGCTCTGTTACATCTCCCAGACGTACTCATTTTATAACTTAAAATTTGTATTTAAAGTTTTAAACATTTCTGTGTGTGTGTGTGTGTGTGTGTGCAATTACACACTCATACACATGCCCACACATATGCCATAGCCCACATGTGGAAGTCAGAGACCAACTTGTGGAAATTGTGTTTTCCTTCTACCATATTGTTTCCAGAGATTGATCTCAGGTCATCAGACTTGACAGCAAACGTCTTTACCCACTGAAACATCTCAGCAGCTCCTAAAATATGTACTTTTTGACCTACATCTCTCTCACTTGCCTCCACCTCCTAGCTCCTGGCTGTCATCATTCTACTGATTCCATGAGTTTGATATTTTTAGACTTCATATCAGAAGTATGTAGTGTCATCATCTCTCAGTACCCACAGTGGATTAGTTCATGGCTTCCACTGGATACCAAGCCCAAAGGATGCTCAAGTTGCTTATTTAAAGTGGTGTAGAATTTGCACATGCTGGGCCAGCTAGATGATTCAGTGGGTAAAAGCACTTGCTACACAAGCCTCGTAACACGGTTCAGTCCCTGAAACCAACAGTGGAAGGAGGGAACAGACTTTGAAAAGCTGTTCTCTGACCTCCACCATGTGCTCTGACATGTGCACCAAAACTTTTTTTTTTTTTTGGTCTTTTTGAGACAGGGTCTCCCTGTAGCCCCAGCTGGCCTGGAACTCACTATGTAGACCAGGCTGGCCTCGAACTCACAGAGATCCACCTGCCTCTGCCTCTGCCTCCCAAGTGCTGGGACTATAGGCGTGCACCACCACACCCGACACACCAAAACTTTTAAATACATTATTATTTTTATTAATTAAAAAATTATTTTTATTTTATGTGTATGCATGTATTGTCTGCATGTAGGTAAGTGCACCTGTGTCATTCAATGCCCACAGAACACAGAAGAGGCTGTTGGATCCCCTGGAACTGGAGTTACAGACAGTTGTTAGCTGCCATGTGGGTGCTGGGAATTGAACCCGGGTCTTCTGCAAGAACAGTCAGTGTTCTTAACCCCTGAGCCATCTCTCCAGCTCCATATTTTTATTAATTTTTGGGGGGTCTTTTTGAGACAGGGTCTCCCTGTAGCCCCAGCTGTCCTGGAACTCACTATGTAGACCAGGCTGGCTTTGAACTCACAGAGGTGCGCCTGCCTCTGCCTCGCGAGTACTGGGATTAAAGGCGTGCACCATCACACCTGGCCCCATAATTTTTTATGTGTATAAGTGTAATGCCTGAAAGTATGTAAGTGTCCTGTGTTGTGCGATGCCCATGGAGGTTAGAAGAGGGCATCGGATCCCCCTGGAACTGGAGTTACGGATGGTTGTTAGCCACCATGTGGGTGCTGGGCACCAAACCTCTGCAAGAGTTGACAGTGCTCTTTACCACTGAACTATCTCTCTGGTCCCTAAATTTTTTGTTTGAGAAAGGTTCTCGCTGTATAGCTCTTGCTGACCTGGAACTTGCTATGTAGACCAGGCTGGCCTCCCCAGTACTGGCATTAAAGGCATGTTCCACCGTACCTGGCTGCACTAAAATATTTTCAAAGAAAAGTTTACACATACCTGTGCATATCCTCCTATATACTTTAAATAATCTGTAAACTACTTTTAGTGATATTACAATGTAGATGCTGTATAAGGAGTTGCTATACCGTATTATAGGTTAAAGGATTAATGACAAGAAAAAGTCTACATGTTTAGTACGGATTCAATTAAAATATTTTCAATCCACATTTGTTTGCATTTATAAATGTAGAACCGATGGAAAAGGAAGACGATCATATTTTGTCTTTCTGTACCTGGCTCATTTTCCCTAGTATGTCCTCAAGTTTTATCCATTTTGCCCAAAATAGCATGATTTCCTATTTTTCAAAAACTGAGTAATATTCTGCTGTGTATGTTCAGCTTATTTATTCATTCCACGGACATCCAAGATGTTTTCATATTCTGGTTATTGTAAGTAATGCTGCAGTGAATGTGGGAACGCAGATGTCTCTGAGCTATTGATCTCTTTTTCTTTGACTATATACCCAGAAATGGGTTGCTGGATCATATGATAGTTCTATTTTTTTGGTGGGGTGTCTTTTTTGAGACAGGGTCTCCCTGTAGCCCTGGCTGGTCTGGAACTCGCTATATAGGCCAGGTTGGCCTTGAACTCAGAGATCTGCTGCCTCTGCCTCCTGAGTGCTGGGATTAAAGGTGATAGTTCTATTTTTAATTTTTGAGGAAACTTCCTACTGTTTTCCATAATGGCTTTACCAAGTTACATCTCCACCAGCATTATGTGAAGATCCCTTTTCCCCCACAAACTAACCAACACTTATCTTTTCTTATCTTTTCCCGGTTTAGTGATGTTTGAGCACTTTTTCATATCACGCTGGCCATTTGTATATCTTTGGAAATGTCTATTAAATTCTTTGCCCATTTTTTTATTGGATGATGATTTTTTTTTTGCTGTTGATTTGTATGAGTTTCTTTATATTTTGGACTGGCCATGGTGGGGCAAATTCTGAAGAGGACCAGAGGCAGGCAGATTCCAAGTTTGAGTCCAGCTTGGGCTGGGCTCTACTTTTAGCTAGACATGGGGTGGCACATGCTTATAGTCTCAGTACTTGATAAGTGTAGGCAAGAGGATTGGGTTCAAGGTTATCCCTGACTATATTGTAATTTTGAGGCCAGCCTGGCATACATAAGACCCTGTCACAAACCAAAAAAAAAAGATTAGTCCTCATAGATTTAGATATTAATCCCTTGTTATATGGTTTGCAAATATTTTCTCCCATTCCTTTGGTTGCCTATTCATTGTTTCAGTTATTTCTTTTCATAATTACATTTATTTATTTATCTATTTATTTATGTGTATGTGTGTCTATGTATGCATATGTGCCATTGTGCATGTATGCAGAAGTCAGAGGACAACTCTCAGGAGTCCTTTCACCATGTGGGTTCTGGGGCTGAAACTCAGGTGGTCAGGCTTGTTGGCAAGTCCTTTTACCCACTGAGCCATCTCACAGGCCCTAGATTCTTTTGTTATACAGAAAATTTTTAGTTTGGCAATGTCTTACTTGTTTATTTTATTTCTTGTTTTTTAAAAAATATGCATTATTTTAATTTTCTATCTTTGCATGTATTGTCTGCATGTATGTAAGGGCACCCATGTCATGCAATGCCCAAGGAGGACAGAAGAGGATGTCGGATCCCCTGGAACTGGGGTTACAGACAGTTGTTAGCTGCCATGGGGGTGCTGGGATTTGAACCTGGGTCTTCTGTAAGAACAGCCAGTGTTCTTAGCTGCTGAGCCATTCTCCAGCCCCTATTTTTTGTTTTTGTTACTAGTGTTTTTGGTATCACGTCCAAAAAAATCATTGCAATAAGAAAAAGTGCCTCACTATGTAGCCTTGCCTGGTCTGGATTTTTTAGACTAGTCTGGCCTTAGATTTATAGAGATTCACCTGCCTCTGCCTCCTGAGTGCTGGGGTTAAAGATGGCATTAAGGCTAATTTTGAAGAAACCATCTGTGATTTGTTCTGGGAATTTTAGAGTTTGAAGGTCTAGGCTTAACTCTGATTAATTTTCAGTCTTTTTTTTTTTTAACCCCCAGATTGAATCTAGGTCCTCACACTTGCTACGCTTGTGCTCTACTCTGTACTATATTCCCAGCACTGTTTTTTTGTTTGTTTTGTTTCTTGACTTTGTAATGGTGTTTCAGTAAGTTGTGTGGGCTAGCCTTGAATTTTCTCTGTAGTCCAGTTCAGCCTTGAACTTGCTATCCTCTTTCCTCAGCCTCCTGAGTAGCTAGAGTTATAGGTCTGTATGAATGGGCCCAATTTGAATTGATTTTTGTGTATGGTAAAGGCTCAGCTTCTTTTTCTCTTTTTGCATGTGATTATCAGTTTTCCCAGCACTTTATTAGACTGTTCATTTCCCATTGTTGAAAATTAGTTGACTATCGTTATATGACTTTATTTCTGGGCTTTCTAATCCTGTTTTAATATAAGTACTGTGCTATACTGATTATTATAAATGCATTTATCTATCTCAATATCATCTATCTATCTATCTATCATTTATTTATATGCACTGCATGCATGTGAAGGTCAGAGGTGAGAATCAGTTCTTTCCTTCCACAATGTGGGTCATCAGACTTAGTGCCTTTACCTGCTGAGCCATCTTGTTGACCCCCCCCACCATTTTAGCATTATTTATTTATTATAATTTTGTGATATGATTTGAAATAGGAAATGTGATATACCTAGCTTTATCCTCCCTTCTCAAGAATCAATGAATCAATAAATGCCTTGATTAACTTCAACACCTGGGCTATCCTGAGGCTGGTCTCCATTTGCCATTTCTCTTGGAGCATTAATCTCATTTGCCTGTTCCTTCATTTATGTTCTAATTTTGGATCATATCCAGGACATTTCAAATTATATGTTGTAGAGACTATATTTTGTTGTGTTCTCTGAAAGGTACCTATTATTGTTTTAGCAGTCAGTTAACTTGTCAGAAAGTAGACTCCAAATTCTGTCTCTTCTGTGATGAGTAGCCACAGGAATGTCTATTTAATTCTTTGAAAGTTGGCTAGACTGCTTCTGTTTTCTTATGTGTAGTATTTTCTGCTGGTTCTCAATTATTGTGATAGAATGCCTGAGACAGTCAACTTGAAAGGAGAAAACCTTGGGCCAGTGAGATGGCTCAGCAGGTAAAGCACTTGCTGCACACACCTGACAACCTGAGTTTGATCCCTGGAACCCACATAAAGATGGAAGGAGAGAAAAGAGCTGTTCTCTGACTTTCACACATGCACTATAGCACCCCCCCCCATACTAATAATAATTTTTTTTATATATAAAAAAGGGAGAAACCTTTCTTTTAGCTGTGGTTTCAGTTCATGTTCTTGGTCCTGTATCACTGGGCCCATGGTTGTGTAGCACATCACAGCAAGAACGTGTGGCAGAAGAGGCCTGTTCACCCCATGGCAGCTGTCAGTACATAGAGCACAAAGGGTGCTAGTTAGGTCCTAGAGACCTAACTTCCTTCCATTTGGCACTAAGGCTCCACCACTTCTCCTAGCATCTCAGACAGAACCAAGCATTTAGCACAGGAGCCTTTAGGGGTCATACACATCCAAAGTATATGCTGTTTAAGCGTCCAGCAGGATTTGGGCAAAGTGTATATACTTAAATGGAGTCTCTATGGTTCTGTCCTTCCTGGTCCTCCTTGCTTTCCCACTCCAATAGTTACTTCTGATCCTTTAGGACAGAGAAAACTTAGATGAATTTTAGTTGGGATTTACTGGGGCTGCCTCTAAGGAAACAGAAATTAAAATACAAAAACAGAAGACTGAGGAACTACACACCCAGTTCTGTTCTTTCAAGGGTGGGCTCCTCTCCAGTTTCTGCTTCTATCAGCTTGTCTCTGTGCACTGGGATAGTTCTAAAAAATATGTCTAGACTTTGCAGTTATCCTTTGCAGCCCTAAGTTCTTTGATTTTTTTATTATATTGCTAAGTATATTTAACAAATCACGTAGTTCTTGGTAGGAATTGTTTTTCTAACTTATTTTTTTTAATTATCAAGTTGAACAGATTAGTTTATAATGGAAAATGACAGTTGCTAGGTCTATTTTCTCCATTCTCATTCATCTACCCTCCCTCAAAGGGCAGTCACTTTTGCCTGGTTTGTTTTGTGTTTTGTTTATTTAGTTTGGTTTAGTTTTGTTTTAGACAGGATCTCACTATGTAGCCCTGGCTGGCCTGGAACTCAGAGAGATCTGTCTGCCCACCTTTGCCTCCTGAATGCTGGGATTAAAGGCATGCCCTACAATGCCCAGCTGTTTGGTTATAAAGTAACTTGAGTTTCACCTCCTTGGGTAGCTGTGATATTGTAATGCTAGTGCTGTTTAGTATCTACAGTGTGGTTACCAAACTTATTTCTCTTTCTTTTTATTAATTTTTAGTATAATAAAAATATGTTTCATTATGACATTAACCTTTTAGTTGGTGGGGGTCCCCCTTCCCACAGCTTTCAGTTTATTGAGTGTACCTGCATTCCTGGCATCCTTCTCTCACATGACTGGGTGATTGGAGAGATTCTAGAGACTTGGAAATGACAAGGACAGCTATCTAGAGAGACATACAAAAGTGTCATATGCAAGTATGTGTGATCTATGTGCCTTGATACAGTCTGGGAACTCCTGACATTGTGGTGAACCTTGTGTGTTTAGCAGCATCCTTGGCTTATGCTCCCTAAGTTGCAGTAGCACCCCGTCTACCAACTGAGCTATCTCCCTAGTCCTGTTCGGCTTTTAGGCAATTGTATACATAGTTGCTCAGTATTTTCATAGATTTTCTTTTGAAAACATATAGTAGAGAAAGGAGGATGCATGTCAAGTGTGTAAGAATAATTTTTACTTTACATGCTATAACTCATTAAGTTTTATTATTATAATAAATTTTAAAAGAAGCTATTTTTACAGCCATTCATATTTATTTATTTTAGGCAGGGCACTCTGGCACACGTGTTTAATTCCAGGCAGAGGCAGGTGGATCTCTGAGTTCAAGGCCATCCTGATCTACATAACTAGTTCCAGGTCAGCCTGGGTTACATTAGTCAGATTTATTTATTTATTTATTTATTTATTTTGAGGCAAGGTCTTGCTGTGCTTGCCAAGCTGGTCTTGAACTCTGAGACTCAAACCACTCTCTTGTATCAGTATCTCAAGTAGGCTGGACTATAGGTATTTGCCACTGCACCCAGCTTTGCCATATACTTTTTACAGTTTCCACATTTGATGCAGCATAGTAGTTCTTTGGAATATATTGTTACAGACTCTTCTTGTTATCATTTTTCGGTGCTATTGTTTTTGAGGTGGTGGGGATGAACCCAAGGCCTGTTGCATACTAAGCATGTGCTCTGCCATTGAACGACATCCCCACACCCTTTCCACTCTTTAATGATGCCATTGTCCTTATAAAGATAAACAGATCATTTATATACTGACATAATTTCATTATTGATGTTCTGGGATAATAATATGCAAGTTCACCAAAATAGTCCTGGAAAACAATTCAGTTTCTTTTTCCAATTAATGAGTCTATAGATTTTTTAACCTTTAATATAAAGCAAACAAGCTTAAAGGTGTATGATTTATTTCCTTGCCCCCACCCTAGTGTTTTGAGACAGGGTCATACTCTATAGCCCATGCTGACCTGGAACTCACTGTGTATCCCAGCCTGGTCTTAAACTCGTGGTGAACCTCCTGCCTTAGCCTCCCAAGTGCTAGATTATAGATGTAAGCCACCATGCTCAGCTCAGTGATTTATTTCAATATGGATCTAGACTAGACTGGTGCTGGTAACTTTTGTTTTTGTAAGATAGGTCTTGTAGTCCAAATTGACCTTAAACTGATGACTCCTCCCTCAGCCACCAAGTTGTGATTATAGGTGTGCACTGCCATGCCCAGTTTATTCTTGGTATTGCTTTAGGATGAGGTTCCCGTTCTGCTAACATACCAACTTGAATAATATACTAACAATATACCAACCTTGAAAAAGTCTTCTGAAACGAAGCTCAGGGTTGGGTGTGGTGGTGCACACTTTTAATGCCAGCACTTGGGAGGCAGAGGCAGGCTATAGGGAGACCCTATCTCAAAAAAGATCAAAAGAAAAAAAAAAAGTTCAGTTTGTCAAGCAGGAGAGCAAGAGATAGGACTCAGGCTGAAGAGGTGGCTCAGTGGTAGAGTGCTGTTCTAGTTTGTTTCTCCATTGCTATGACAAAACACTGACCAATACCAACTTGGGGAGGAAAGGGTTTATTTGGCTTACATCTCCTGGGTCACACAGTTCATCAGGGAGCCCAAGGTAGGAACTCAGGGCAGGAGCCTGGAGGCAGGAGCTGGAGCACAGGCCATGGAGGGATGATGCTTACTGGCTTGCTCCCCTGGCCCATGCTTAGACTGTTTTCTTATACAACACAGAACAACCTGCCCAGGGGTGGCACCACCCACATTGGGCTGGGCCCTCCCACATTACTCAACAATCATGAAAAGGCTCCGCAGACATGGCCACAAGCCAGTCCAATAGAGGAAATTCCCCAATTGAGGCTCCCTCAACCCAGATGTGTCAAGTTGACACTAATGCTATCCAGCACAAGTGCTTACTTACTGATCTTGCAGAGGACTTGAGTTAACTGTTCCCAGCACCCATGTCAGGTGGCTCACAAGTGCCTATAACTCCAGCTGCAGGGTGATCCCACACCTCTGGCCTCTGTAGGGACCAGCACACACATGCACATACCTACATAGACACACACACACACACACACACACACACACACACACACCTGTACATAAAATTAAAAATATTTTTTAAAAGAGATAGTGACTAGATTCACCAGATGGACAAGTAGTAGGGAATGGCTGGGGGTGCCGACAACACAGCAGACAGTACCAGGGATAACAGAGTATAAGGGCTCTAGTGTGGGGAGGGAGGCTATGGGAGGGTGCCATCTGGGAAGTGGGTGTATAATCAAATAAGATGGTTTGGGATGTTCTGTGTGATACACACACACACACACACACACACAAATCAACAAATTTTAAAAAATGTATTATATTTGAGGAGGAAGCATAAAAAGTTACGTCGTGTTAATTAGAGGTGATAAACATTACCACTGAAATCTACCCGATGACTTTATAGACATACACAGGCGCCAAGGATCCAAGTGCAACGGATTATGACTAGTAATAATCAGATACATTCAGATTAGAGATGCATGCGCCAACATCTCAGTACTAGTAGCAAAAACAATGAATCTTTTTGCAAGGAACAATATATTCTAAAGTGAAATGGAGATCTTTTTAAAGGTTAAAAATGCATTCAATTTTATGTCTTACAGGGCTTATACTGAGTTCAATATTGTATAACCAACTGTGAACCTAAAAACTTACAGCCACTTGTGAAAGAGATGTATTCTTGCTTTGGAGTGTGTTACTGAATATGTTAAAGCTGTAATGAAATGCTTCTTCTAATCATGTAGTTATTAAAAATTGAAAAAACTAAAAATAAAAAAATAAATTAAAAAAAGAGATAGGTCTCCTATGGTCCTATCTACTAAAATAAGTGTGGCACAACTTTAAATTCCCTGTTGTTCTATAGACCTAAGAAACTAAAAGGTATTGAGAAAAGATTGGTTTATTCTTCCAGTATCGTGTTTATTTCCTAGAGTAGCTGCTAGCTTTCTGAACAGTGTACATGTTTGAGACTGGGTGTGTAGCAGAGTAAGTGTGAGGGTAGGGTTATTTTACAGTTTATCAGAAATTGAGAACTGGATTTTTTGTGTTTTAATTTTCCCTCCCTTTGTTTTATGGTCCTGGGGACTGAACCTAATGTCTCACACATGCCAGGCATGTGCTCTATTGCTGAGCCCCGGCCTTTTTGCTTTTTAAACAATTTTTATTATTTTTCATTTATCTTTCTTTCCCTTCCTCCTTTATTTTTTCTTTGTGAGACAGGGTCACATGTATCCCAGGCTGGTCTCAGTATATATAGCCAAGGATGACCTTGGACTCCATCCCCCCATCCTTTTAAATATATTGAATATGTCTAGTGTTATTTCAATATTGTTTCTATGGTGTTGCCCAGGCTGGTCTCAAGCTCCTGGGTTCAAGCTATTTTCTTGTCTCAGCTTGGGTGTATGTGTCTAGTATTAAAAGCTTTTGTCTGTTCAGAGTTCCCTTTGTTTTTTTCTATCTACCAAGAGAAAGTTTTAGGGAGGGATGAGGAAGGGAAGGCTAGAGAGGGTTTGGGGGAGGGAAGGGATGGAGTATGCTCAAAGTACATTATATACCT
This sequence comes from Nannospalax galili, assembly GCF_000622305.1. NCBI lineage: Eukaryota > Metazoa > Chordata > Mammalia > Rodentia > Spalacidae > Nannospalax > Nannospalax galili. The sequence goes on along the minus strand of NW_008346261.1, from coordinate 2,969,118 downwards.
GTAGGAAAATGCCCTGTGAACCCTAGTACCATTTACAGTGCACATATATCAGTAAAACTGAGGTATTATTAGTCATAGGAACCATTATAGTAGAAGAATCATGAGAATAAGCACAAGCAGTCATAAAGAACCTAATCTCCAGCTTTGCCAGCCCTGCCACTTACTAATTATGCTGTCTTGGGCTGGTGGGTTTCTCCCTGTGAAACAGGAAGGATAAGGTTACTGTGAATATTAAGCGAAAAAAATTTTTTTGATCTTTTTGAGACAGGGTCTCTCTGGAATTCACTATGTAGATCAGGCTGGCCTCGAACTCATAGGGATCTGCCTGCCTCCCATGTGCTAGGATTAAAGGCATGTACCACCATGCGGAGCATAAATGAAAATTTATGCGAAAGCACCTAGCATAATGCCTGGCATATGGCAAGTGCTTGCTATCAAAATTTACATGCATCATGCTTTATCAGTAATAAACTAAAAATAAGAAAGATGTATTAATTTAAAAATTAGTTCAATTAAATTATCAGTTGAAAACTAACGATTACTTGAATAGATTTTAAAATTAACTGAGCAATCTATTTTATGTGCTTTATGTTAATTAGTATGTACTTTATGTTAATTAGTGAATGTAAAGATAATTACTTTTGGTGTTATTGTTAATGATTCATAGATAATGCTTTGGTCATTTATATGGGCATATTTGGTTCAAACAAGATGGATTGTTCATATGAAGCAGGCAGAATTTTTACATAAATTGGTCAGCTGTCACCTGGTATGTGAGGGGACTGACAGGACTTCTATAAGTTGTGCTGCATGTACTCTAATCAAACACTTTCTTTCAGAAAACCTTTTGCAAGTTGTTTAACATAAAGTGCCAACTTTTTTTTAAACTGGCTAAATTAACGGTATAGATAGGCAGAAATTGCTTTACAAAAAGGAGGAAAGCTCCAAATGTTACTATGTATAGAAAACCCACAGTCCAGGACTGGAGAGATGGCTCAGCAGTTAAGAGATGGCTCAGCAATTAAGAGCACTGGCTGCTCTTGCAGAGGACCCAGGTTTGATTCTTAGCATCCACATGATGGCTAACAACCAACTGTAACTCCAGGTTCAGGGGACGCCCTCCTCTGACCTCCAAGGCATTGCATGACACGGGCATACTTCCATACATGCAAGCAACACTCATACACATAAAATTTTAAAATAAGAAATAAAATATTGGGCTGGAGAGATGGCTCAGCGGTTAAGAACACTGGTTGTTCTTGCAGAAGACCCGAGTTTGAATCCCAGCACCCACGTGGCAGCTAACAACTGTCAGTAACTCCAGTTCCAGGGGATCCGACAGCCTCTTCTGTCCTCTGCAGGCATTGCACAACACGGGTGCACTTATCTACATGCAGGCAATACACGCATACACATAAAAAAAAGAAGTAAAATATTAAAAAAAGAAAACCCACAGACCAATTTTATTTAGATCAAAGAAGAAGGAGAAGTTTCAAGTTCATCAGAAGAGACTCAGCTGTAGGTTCAGGATGTGCCCCTGCGCTGTGTGGAGTGAGGACCACTTTGTGTGAATACAGGTAGTTGCTCCTGTGCATGTCTGGTGTTCCTCTAATTTTAACAGTTTTAAACAGAGCACTGTAGTTACATTCTAGAACAGTTCTTTCAGTGTTGGGCACATTTTACTTCTTTTCATGCCACTGCTTTTCTTTGTTTATTTGGACTTCTTCCTCTTCTGTTAAAAATATTTTTTTCCACTGTTGGGGATTGAACCCATGGTTTATGCCTGTTAGGCAAATACTCCATGCCACAGAGCTACATCTCCTGCCCCTGAAAAGTTGTTTTGATATTCAAGTTCTTGCCGTTCTCTTTCAAAGTTTTCCTCTTGATCATATTGGTCATAGCTTTGCGTGTAACATCAAGCAAACCTTCAATATCTAAATATTTTGCAGTCAGAATAAGTTTAAAAAGTGTAACTTGGTTAACTTTCAGCAGGAATTCTTGGTCCCAAACAGGAACGTTAGCTCTTCTTTGTTCTTACCCTCCTCAGGAGGAGGCCCATGTGCTTGGTGCGCTGCTGAATGACCACAGGTTTTTGTTGTTGCTGTTTATTTAGTTTTTAAATCAGGTCTTGCTATGTAGTCCAAGCTAGCCTGGAACTCATAACCCTCTTGCCTCGGCCTGCTGTGTGCTGGGATTATAGGTGTGTGCAACAATGTCTGACTCAATGACGTCAGCCTCTTGATATTACTATGTAAAGAACTGTGTTGTCATCACCTTCATCATTCATTCTGATACCTTCCAGCATAGATTGCCAATTCTGTGTCAAGCTCAAATATTTCTCCATCAGAACTCTGCAATTTAGTGAAAGGCTTGGTAGCTAGTCTCAAAGAGATATTGTCTTTGCCTAGATTCATATCTCATTAGTGATTCAAAATAGTGACTAATTTTGTCACTCCTGTGTCCAACAGCTAAACTATAAGAATTTTCCTCCATTAGCTGCTTTCCTACTGAAATTATTGCTATTTTTTTTGGTTGTTACATACCACTGCACTTGGCCCAACCCCAGTTTTTCACTTATTTCCTCAGTCTTGCTTTTATGGCCCACTGGATGGTCACTTATCAGAAACATTTCATGGCGAACAAGTTGGGCTCAGCAGGTAAAGGTATTACTGCCAAACCTGACGGCCCAAGTTCTATCCCTGGAACTCACATGGTAGAAGGAAAAAAACAATTCCTACAAATTGTCCTCTGACTACTCTGACTAGTACTTGTATGTCATGGGATGCATGCACCCACACTCATATACACAATAAATAAATAGATAAATAAATAAATAAATAAATAAATGTAAAAAATTATTTGTCAAGCCAGGTGTGTTGCACTTACCTGTAATCCTAGCACTTGGGAAGTGGAGGCATGGAGGATCAGGAAATGAAGACCAATCTTGTCTACATAGCAAGTTCAAGGACAGTCTGGGTGACATGAAACCTTACTTCAAAAAGAGAAAAACAAACACCCACCATTTATTTCATATGTGCTTGAACAAAATATATATTCTTCAGTTGTTTGGTATAGATTCTAAGTATGATTAGAGTGCCAGGAATTTAGCTAAGCATTAGAAATCTTAGCATGTGTGGGGCTCTGGACTTGACTTTAGCACTGTAAAATGAAGAAATGTCATAAAATAAAAATTGTTAGCCATCTGCGATGGCACATATTTTTAATCCCAACACATGAGACACAGGCAGGCAGATTGAATTCTTTGTAAGTTCAAGACCAGCCTGGTCTACATAGTGAGTTCCAGATGAGTAAAGGCTACATAGTTGAGACCCTGTCAAAAAAATTTTTGTTAATTATATCAGTTAAGGTTTTAATTATCCTTATTGATTTTCTGTCTGATCTGCCAGCTATTGAAAGAGGTAAGTTCATTATTGATTTAGTCATGTAATTTTATTTTTTAAACTATAAAGCTGTGCTATTAGAAACGTAAAGTTTAGATTTATTTTTTTCCTAATGAGTTGAACCTTGTGTCATTATGTGGTTATGCCTCTTTACTTCAGTAAATGCTTTTTTTCATAGAAGTTCATTTTGTTTGATAGTATCTCTAGCCAGTTTCCTTTTGTTAATATTGTCTAGAATAACTTTATCCTTTTACTTTTCATTTTAAAATATTTTATTTATTATTTTTATTTTATGTGTATACATATATTGCCTGCATGCTACATGCACCCTTGTCATGTAATGCCCACAGAAGACAGAAGAGGCTGCCAGATCCTCTGGAACTGGAGTTATGGACAGTTGTTAGCTGCCAAGTGGGTTCTGGGATTCGAACTCAGGTCTTCTGCAAGAACAGCCAGTGTTCTTAACCACTGAGCCATCTCTCCAGCCCCCTATCCTTTTACTTTTCATTCATTTTGTTGTAGTTTAGCTTGATCTTTTGGGAATATATGTAGCTGACACTCTTTAAAATGAGATTTAAGCCAGGTGTGGTGGTTCATGTCTGTAAGCCCCAGCACTCAGAACGCTGAAGCAGGAAGATATAAAGTTCCAGGCCAATCAGCACTATGTAGTGAGAACCTGTCAAAAAAAAATGTTAAAGAAGACTTTAGTCCACTTACACTTATTGTTAAAACTGACATACAGAACCAGGTGTGGTGGTGCGTTCCTTTGATCCCAGCACTTGGGAGGCAAAAGCAGGTGGATCTCTGTGAGTTCAAGGCCATCCTGGTCTGCATAGTGAGTTCCAGGACAGCTGGGGCTACAGGGAGACCCTGTCTCAAAAAGACCAAAAATAAAAAAAAACAACTACAAAAACCTGCCATGTCTTCTGTGTTTCGTTGTCCTGCTTTCTGCTGCTTCTTGATCCTCCTGCTGCTGTTTCTTTTCTTCCTGCTCATCCTTCTATCATTTTATTCTTGTCCTTTGCTAGAGAATTTATATGTTTACCGATTTCATTAAACTAGTAAGCATTTCTGAATGTTTAAACTCTGATAATCTTCCTTAAAGGTAGTCGCTTGTATATTTCAGTTCTACCTGTATTTAATTGTATAATTAAATGTCATTGCTATTGTTTTATGCAATTAATGTTTATTTATACTTATTTACGTTTGTTATTCACTTTGTTGGGATTCCTGCATATGGCCCTTTCTTCCATTTCCTTCTTCCTAAGTTACATACTTTAGAAATTCATTCACATGTCTGTCTTTTCTCTCTTGGGGTCATTTATATACATAAATATCTCCACACATATATTCAGTTTTTGATATTATCCAGTTGCACATCAGTCTATATAGACTAGCTTTCTTTTATTTATCTTACTTCTGAGAACCCATGATTTTCTTTTTTTTAACTTTTTAAAAATTTTTATTTTTTTTAATGTGTATGCGTGTATTGCCTGCATGTAGGTAAGTGCACCCATCTTGTGCAATGCCTGCAGAGGTCAGAAGAAGCTGTCTGATCCTTGGAACTGGAGTTACGGACAGTTGTTAGCTGCCATGTGGGTGCTGGGAACTGAACATGGGTCTTCTGCAAGAACAACCAGTGTCCTTAACTGCTGAGCCATCTCTCCAGCCCCGAGAACCTATGATTTTCATTAAGTCTGAAAAAATGCTTACCTATTGCTTTCAAATATTGGCTTTTAGCTTTCTCCATCTCACTAATTATGTACATTAAACATTCATATTCTTTCCTCATCTGTCTTCTTTTAAAGTTTCTTTTGTATTTATTTATTTTAGTGTGTGCTTGTGTGTGTGCGTGCACATGAGTGCATACCACAGAACTCTGTGGAGGTCAGAAAACGACTCTCAGGATCCAACTCTCTCCCTCCATCATGTGGTCCCAGAGGTTGAACACAGGTTGTCAGCCCCAGCAGTAAGTGTCTTTACCCGCTAAGCTATCTCACTGGACTCTCCTCCTTATCTCTTAATCTTTCTTTCATATTTTCTACTTCTTTTATGTCTCCATGTTTTAACTGGATAAATCCTTTGGATCTGTCTTCTAGCTTTATCTCCCTGTTCTACTTGTCCACTGAGGTAGTTCCTCTTTCCCCATCTCCCTCTTCTTTTCCTGTCTCCCTTTTTCCTTTTTTCCCTCTCTTCTCTCTTTCTTTTTTAGAGATGGTCTATACTGTACCACAAACTGGCCTAAAAGTCAGTATGTAGCCCAGGCTCATTTCAAACTTGCAATGATCCTGCCTCAACCACTCAAATAGCTGGTATTACAGGATACACCACCATGCCCAGGCCTATTTCCTGATTTTTATTGTGAATTTATTTCTGTTGATACTTTATCTTGAGGTGGTTTTCATTTTTTAGCTAGCATTTTGGGTGATTTATCTTGAAATGTTTTTTTTTTTCAGAGTAAATTAGTGTTCCATGAGCTTGGAATATTTATAGTTTATAGTTACCTTTATAGTTAATTCACCAGAGAAAATTGGAAGACTTACATATCTATAATAATGTAAGTGGGAGTCTGCCTTTTAAAATAGAAATTTTATAATGTGTCCTTTGCATTATGACATCAAGAGTGATGGTCTTGGGGGCTGGAGAGATGGCTCAGCAGGTAAGAGCAGTGACTGCTCTTGCAGAGGACATGGGCCCAGCACCAACATGTAGCTAACAACCATCTGTAATTCCAGTTCCAGGGAGTCTGACACCCTCTTCTGGCTTCAGTGGGCATTACATGACTCAGGTGTACTTACATACATGCAGGCAAAACACTCATGCACAGAAAATTTAAAAATAAAATAAAAAAATTTAAAAAAGCAATGACCTTGATAACCAGATTGTTTTGCATGTTCAAGGTTTGTTATTTTTCCCATGCACTGTGCAATCAGAACAAAATTAGTAGGAAAAAAATGAAGACTTTTCTTTTGCATTGTTCATTGGTGTCTTAAACTGTAGGCATCCATATAACTTAAATGTCTCATTACCTGTTTCTATACAGTGTTATCAATGATTGACTAAGGGGCACAAAGTGATTAGTTTCTGTTGCTCCTCTAAAGGGATAATTTTATTCTTGCAGTTTGCATCCTTGGCTGTAATCCTGGTACTTGGGAGACTGAGGAAGGAGGATCATGGTGAATTCAAGGCCAGCCTGGCCTATGTAACAAGACCTCACATCCAAAAAACAAATAGCCCCCCCCCAAAAGTTAGTGAAAAAATTCACTAACATTATCATCCTTTGTTATTAAAAGACAAAGAAATAAAGGCAGGGCAGAAATCTCAGAATTTTATTTTGCTTTTATTTTCTAAATTCCCTGAGAAGGAGGGTTCATAATGCAGTCTATTCAGCAACTTTGTGATAGAACCTGTGGAAAAAGTGTGTCCATAGTAGTTGTTTTACTTTGCGTAGTAAGACAATAGTAGGAGATTGAAGTAGTTTCACATCTTTTTGACCCAAACATCTTTGGGTTACCTCAGTGCCTAGGCTTTTTTCCCCTGTGTTGATTGAGGGATAAATATATGTTTTAACCATAAACAGCACATATGGTTTCACTCTGCTGGTTTCAAACCTCCAGCCTTTTTGGAAGCAAGCACGCTATAAATTGTGAAAAATGTATGTGTCTCTTCTCTCTCCTTCTTGTGGCTCAGTCTTAAAGCCCCAGTAGTGATCTGTGTTTGCTTTATATCAGTAGTCTAATTAGCCCATAATAGTTTGTGATAAAGCAGTGAGAAATGAACATGTTTAATTTTTTGAATATTTTTGGTGCTGGTGCTGGAGCATGAGGCTTGGAGCATTCTGATTAGGCGCTCCACTGGCCTCTGAACTGCACACCAATAAGATGTGACTTCATTTGTTTTCAAGTTGTTTCATGTTTACTTTTTCTCTCCTAAAGAAAATTTGAGCTTTTTCTCTTTTTTATGACTGAGGCCTTTACCTTTGTGTCTCTTATCTTTTTTTGGTAACTTTTCTGGCCCCTAAAGGTTTCCAGAATTTCCAAAATAACTTTTCTTGGCTAGCTTTATAGTGAGACTTTTAAACGTCTTTCTCATGAAAACATCACACCTTGGAATTTTTCTTACTGTCATGGAAAATTTATGTGGAGAAATGCCCAATGTAGGATGACTTAGTGAGGCTCCCATTTTTGCAGAAAGATCCTAAGATGTCTTTCTGGAATATTTGATTTCTGATATAGCCAGATTGTCCCTTATCCCAATGAAAACAGATATAGGAGACCGTACTGTAATTAGCTAATTCTGTAATTCTTGCCAAGACAGTGAAGGTTACTCATTGTGAACACATTCTGCTGCCAACAGCTGAACTGGAACATTGTGTTTATTTATGAGAGGATCTGCGTGTGAACAGTTTGGCTTCAAGATTAAATGAGGGAATAGGTTATACTGATAAACTTGAAGAAATATTAGTCTTTTAAGGAAAAATTACTGTCATAGAGAGGAGCTCACATTTAAAGTATTGAACACCATACAGAACATTATAGAGCTTGAATATTCTTTTTATATTTCATTTAAAGATTTCCTTGGTTTCCTCTTCCTTTTGAAAATGGACAGATGTACTGGAGGTAACCTAGTTTGGTGTGTTAAGCAACAGATTGGAACACAGAGCAGAACTAGGAGTACAGTGTTGGGCAGTCCAAACCAGTGGATATTTACTACATATGAAGAACTTTGATAAGCATTCTAGTGAGACAGAAATCATATTCATGAGTATGTGAATGAAGAAGAAATAGTTCCTAAATAATGTAAAATAGGAATATGATAGAGTTGGGTGTGGTAGCACACACCTACAATATTAGCACCTGGGAGGTGGAGGCAGGGAGAATCAGGAGTTGAAGGCAGTCATCAGCTATGGCTATGTATAAAGTTTGAGGCTAGTCTGGGCTATATTAGTCTGTCTCAAAACACCAAAAAGCAAAAGAAAATAATATAATAGAATTAGAAATAGATCAGTAAATCATAGAAAGTGAAGTGGAACAATGTTGAACAGAATTTCAACAGTAGTAGTTCTGACTACTTGAGAGGCTAAGTTAGGAGGTTCATTGGAGCTCAGGTGTATGAGACTAGCCTGGGTAACAGCTAGACCCCCACTCAAAAATAAAATAAAGAGCTGGATATGGTGGTGCACACCTTAAACACTTGGGAGGCAGAGGCAGGTGGGTCTCTGTGAGTTCGAGGCCAGCCTGGTCTACATAGTGAGTTCCAGGCTAGCCAGGAGAGACCCTGTCTCAAAAAAAACCCAATAAATAAATGAATAATAAAATAAACAAAATACAAAAGTAATATGACTTTTACATTGATTCTAGAAGAAGAATATTGTGTTGGTGGATGGAAGATGGTAAGAGTAAGGTTGTGAGTCCCTGTTTGGAGGTAATGTTAAATGTGGATTTATGCATTAGTGATGTATCAGCTTTCTGTAAGGATAAAGAAAACTGTAAGGTCAAACTATATGCCTATAATAGTTATTGGAAATAATACATATTTGTAAAATATTTTCAAGTACATGTTTGAGACTTATAGTAACAGTTATGGAAGGTTTTTGTTATTCATGTAAGGTTTACATCAGAAAGATCTGGATTTGAATGCTTTGGCATTTACAAGCAGTGTGACCTTGGACACATTACTTAGTATTACTGAGTCTCAGTCTTATATTTCAGATGTTGCTTTTGTCAAGTAAAGACAATACTTTATTCAGTGAGTTGTTTCCGGGCTGCTGCATGGGCTCTGCGCTCCATTGTTCTGAGTGGAGTATTCACACAGACTAACAGTTGTCAATGTTTTTCTGTAAAGAGCCAATTTAGGCTTTGCCAGCCACAAGATACCTGGCACTATGACTCAAAATTGTTATTGTTGCACAAAACATCCAAAGACAATATGTAAATGAATAAGTAAAAGTATTCTTTTTTTGAGATAGGGTCTTGTTATGTAGCCCAAGCTATGTCCGGCCATGCTCAGCTTTATGGTATGATTGTATTCTAAGAAAATGTCTTTATAAAAACAGAGGATGCTGGGGCTGGAGAGATGGTTCAGCAGTTAAGAACACTGGTTTTTCTTGCAGAAGACCTCGGTTTGAATCCCAGCACACACATGGCAGCTAACAACTGTCCGTAACTCCAGTCCTAGGGGATCCGACAGCCTCTTCTGACCTCTGCGTGCATTGCACGACATGGGTACACTTACCTACATGTAGGCAACACACGCATACACATAAAATAAAATAAAAATAAATGAATAAAATTTAAAAAAAAACAAAACAGAGGCTGGACCAGACCTGTCCCACATTCTGATGTTTGCTAATCTCATAGACCAACAAAAGAATGGTAAACCCTTAAGTTGTGAGATTCTGTGGCACAGATGGTTGGTTTTTAAGAAAGAAATAACATGAGCCATAGATACTAGTTTTGTAGCTTAGTTCATGGGGCTCCTCCAGATAAAAGCCAACTAGTGGATTCCTGGGTAAGCCACTTCAACTTCAGAATTCTCAGTCAGGAAATGAAAACTCTTCTCTTGGGACTGGAGAGATGACTCAGTGGTACTGACTGCTGTTCCAGAGGACCTAGTTTTGGTTCCTAGCACCTACATGGCAATTAACAACCATCTGCAATTCCAGTTCTAGGGGGTCTGATGCACTCTTCTGGGCCCTATGGGAACTGCACAAACCTGTTACTGGGAAAGTACTCATATATATATATATATATATATACTATCTTCTATCAGATTAACTATAATTAGGTATATGAGTTAGAGTGATAATATGTTTGTGTTTTTAATTTCTTAATGGCAGGCTAAGTAGACATTATGGCTGAGCCATTGTTATAACTGAGCATCACAGTAGTAACATTCTTTTATAAACATTTAATTTATTTATTTAGTGTGTGTGCATGTGCATATGTGTGTGTGCATCCATCACAGTGAGCATGTGGAAATCAGAGGATAGTTCGCCAAAGTCAGTTCTCTTCTGCCTTGTGGGTCCTGGGGATTGAACTCAGGTAGCCTGGCTTGACAGCAAATATCTTTACCCACTGAGCCATCTGGCTGAACATTATTTAGTCAGTAAAGTAAGGAGCCTAGGGCCTAAGTACTGACACTACTCAGTGAGTCATGTGATTTGGTCTTTTGTGTAGACTAGGATTCCTTTTTTTTTTTTTCTATTTTTTTGAAGCAGGGTCTCCCTGTAGCCCCAGCTGTCCTGGAACTCACTATGTAGACCAGGCTGGCCTTGACCTCACAGAGATCCGCCTGCCTCTGCCTCCCAAGTGCTGGGACTACAGGCGTGCGCCACCATGCCTGGCAGGATTCTTTTTTTAATTATTTATTTTTTATTTTATGTGTATGAGTGTCATGCCTACATGTGTGTCAGTGCACCTGTGTTGTGCAGTGCCAGTGAAGGACAGAAGAAGGTGTCAGATCCCCTGGAACTGGAGTTCTGGATGGTTATTAGCCACCATGTGGGTGCTGGGATTCAAACCTGGATCTTCTGCAAGAACAGCCAGTGTTCTTAACTATTGAGCCATCTCCCCAGTCCTAGACTAGTATTCTTTTTTTCTTCTTTTTTTTAAAAAAAAACATTATTTTTATTTTATGTATATGCGTGTATTGCCTGCATGTAGGTAAGTGCACTCATGTCATGCAATATCCAAGGAGGTCAGAAGAGGCTGTCGGATCCCCCGGAACTGGAGTTACAGACAGTTGTTAGCTGCCATGTGGGTGCTGGGATTTGAACCTGGGTCTTCTGTAAGAACAACCAGTGTTCTTAACTGCTGAGCCATCACTCCAGCCCCTCTTTTTTATTTTTATTTTTTTACTTGTTTAAAACTTTATTCAAAGTTATTCACTTCACCATTAATAAGGTGTATATTTAATGCTGTGTGGCAGTGTCACCAGGCTTGCCCACTGCTGGCAATGGACTTTGAAAAAATCCATTTCTTTGCACCCAAACATTAAACTACTCTTTGCAAAACATACAGAACTCTCAATACGTGCAAAAGTATTACATGCACCATTTTCCCACCATTCTTTAAATCAGAACTTACATTATTAATCTACATCAGTGGGTGTTAAAATGAAATCATTTTAACAAATTATAACTGTACAAATCAAAAATACTACTAGTTAATATTTGACAAGAATATCTTTTTTTAAATTTTTTATTTTTTTGGTCTTTTTGAGACAGTGTCTCCCTGTAGCCCCAGCTGTCCTGGAACTCACTATGTAGACCAGGCTGGCCTTGAACTCACAAAGATCCGCCTGCCTCTGCCTCCCAAGTGCTGGGATTAAAGGCGTGCACCACCACACCCGGCAAGAATACCTTTTTAAAAATTTATTTAATAACCGCATAATTAATGGAAGCATTTCATTACAACAGCATTGACATAATAACAGTTTCCAGAGCAAAGATGCATCTCTTTCAAAATTGGCTGTAAATTTTTAGGTTCACAGTGTTGAAATAATACAGTTATACATTATTGTGCTCAGTATAAACCCTATAAGACATACAATTGAATGAGGTTTTAACCTTTAAAAAAGATATCAATTTCATTTTAAAATATACTGTTTCATACAGAAAAGCTCATTTTAATGCAACCAACGCTTAGATGTTTGCACATGCGTCTAATCTCTGTATATCTGATTATTACTAGTCACGGTTACTTTGTGAGATCCTTGGTACCTGAGCATGGATATAAAGTCATCAGGTAGATTTCAATGGTAATGTTGTTCATATCTACTAATTACCATGAAGCAAATTTTTATGCTTCTGACAAGAATGTCTTACAAAATGCTACATTACATATTACCTTGCAATCTAGACCATTACAGATTTGTGTGTTTATTTAAGATAACTGAAACTTCACAGAATTCAACAGCAAATAAAGTTTAAAAAATTTAGTTTTGTACATTAGTTCCAACTATCTGTATTTTACAGTCTATAAGGCTCATATCATAGTTCAGCACCAAAAACATCTATAAAACTTTCTAATCAATTTTCTTATTCACCTCATGTAATAGTTGTTGTTTTTAAGGTGAAAGTTTAAGAAAAATGTTATAAATTCTACTTCCAGATCATAAAGTGAATGTTCCTTTTGGCTGTTCAGACTATTTGAAAACTTGGGTTGTATTTTCTTATTTTCATTGAATGGATACAGAAAAATGTAACACAAATATACACAAAGAAAAAGACCTCTTACCCCATGAATTTATGTTGTCAGTCTATAAACTGGATTTGTAACACTGAAGCACAAGTAGCCTCATAATGCCCTGTCCCGTCCTTCCTATTTTAAATTTCAAAAAGGAAGTCCAACAAATGCTTCATTTATCCTTTAAAGGACAGTGTTAAGGACTACAACATGCTTCCCTCAAACCAGTTGTAGTGGTGACTCAGTGCTGTAGAACGCCGTCCACTGTTAACTGTCCAGAATCTCAATCCCTAGAGCCACATCCATAGCCATTAGTAACAGGGAACATTAAGCTACTCTGTGAGGTGTAAGACTTCAACATGGTTTGGGGTTGGGGTGGGAGTATGGGAACAGTTGGAGCAATGGGCTGTCTGTGGACAATTTTAAAAGATTACATGTTGCTTAAAATTTAGTGTGACTGACATGGAGCCTGGAAAACTATTGTGTTCTTGGAAAAGTCTCTTTGTTCAACTTGCTAACACACTTCCTGTTATGGTCTGGTCAATGCTAAGTGTACTCAAATGATGTTAAGGGCTCTGTAAAACTTATACCTCCCCTCTGGCCACTTACATGCATGCAGTTTAGTTTTCAGACATGGTATGAATTGAGGGCTTCTGTCAGAAGTAAGTAGAGGTACTAATCTACAATTGAAAAGGTTGGGTTTTTTTATGTTTGTTTTTACATGTAAGAACTTTATACTTTGAACAAATAAAAAGTACCAGTGGCTTTGGAAAAACATTTCTAGGTTGGGGAATGTGGGTTTTAAATGTGGTACACACAAACGCTCCTCAAAAATGACAAGGCAAACGTCTATTTTTTTTTTCTTTCTAAGATTTATAAATTCTAGCCAGGTGTGGTGGTGCACGCCTTTGATCCCAGCACTCGGGAGGCAGAGGCAGGCGGCTCTCTGTGAGTTCAAGGCCAGCCTGGCCTATATAGTGAGTTCCAGGACAACTGGGGCTACAGGGAGACCCTGTCTCAAAAAGACCAAAAGAAAAAAAAAAAGATTTATAAATTCTAAAGAGACAGAAAAGATGATAGTTACAAAAAACAGGGTTCAACTAGACTAGGATTCTTACCTGGAGAGAATATATATTGCTTTGGATGCCTGCAGAATTAGCATATAGCAGGAATGCTGTCTTGATTTCTCCAAAACCGCATAGTTTCTGACAGCCTGCCATTATAGTATTCTTGAAATATGAATAATAATAAAAATAAAGTTTATTCTACTAGTGATATGCTAGGCATGGGGATGATGTAGGCTTTTCTACTTGGTTATAGCCCCTTTAGTGCTGGTGTTTTGCTTGTTTGTTTGGAAAAGTTTATTTTGGCTCACAGTTTTAGAGATTGCAGTCCACTGTCTGTTGCTTTTAGACCTGTGCTCAGTCAGCACCTCACAGCTGGAGATGTGGTGGAGAGAGCTGCTCTTCTCACGGAAAGTCCTGTTCCTTTAAACTATTTTCAAAGATTTTTTTTTAACTTCAGTTCTTTGAAAAGTTTAGCTCATTATGTAAATCAAATATTGGTATGTATTAGTATAACTCTGAGGGACTAAACTCAGATTGTCAGGTTTGGTGGCAAGCACCTTTACCCACTGAGCTATCTTGCAGGCCCTTGACAATTTTTTTGAGTCTTGGTTTAGGAATAACAAGTTAATTGATCTTTTTAGGACATTACAGACTAATCCTCTCATTGTGATGTTATGATGTTGCCTTGTCATAGTAACTCTGTTCATCCACTCTTAATGACAAGGCTTCTTTTACAGTTATCATTTCACCATGGAAAGAGATTTCCTATTTCTTTGTTGTTGTTTGTTTTGAGACAAGGTCTCACTGTGTAACCCTGAGTGGCTTGGAACTTACATTATGGACTAGGCTGAAGCCAGATGTGGTGGTGTATGCCTACAGTCTAAGCACTTGGGAGGTAGAAACAGGAGAATCAGGAGTTTAGGGTTATCCCCCATTACATAGGGAGGCTAGCCTGGGCTACATGCATTCTTTTCTTTAAAAAAATTAAAAAGGCAGTCTGCAGTGATCCTTCTGCCTCTGCCTCTGAACTGCTGGGATTATAGGTGTGCACCACCACCGTACCAAGCTAGGATTTACTATTTCTAAATTTGAAAATATTTTGTTTTCCTTATTTCTTATAGGAATATTGTATACATTATATTTTAATTTTTATTGTTGTAATATATATAATTATAAAAATCATATGAAATATACTTTATCATAGTAGAATATCTAGTCTCTCTAAGTAATTATATACAACTCAGTAGTATTAAGTATATTCTCAATGCTGTGTTATCATCACCACTGTCTTAGCTCTGGAATTTTTTCATCATTCCAAATAGAACTCTACTCAAAAAATCAAAAAGGCTAAATAAAACTCCATATTCATTAAATTTCAGGTTACCATTTCTCTGTCTCCCAGTCCCTGGTAGCCTCTATTCTCCTTTACCTACATATGAATTTGCCTATTTGTGCTCTAGGCTTTACCTCATGTAAGTTGAATCAGGTAATGTTTATCCCAATTTCATATCACTTTTATTTACTGTTTTCCAAAGTTTGTCTCTTTCCTCTTCTTTCCTTTCTTTCATCCTTTTTTTTTTTTTAAGATAGGGTCTTATACTGCAGTCCAGGATGGCCTGGAATGTACTATGTAGCTCAGGCTGGCCTCAGACTTGCAGCAGTCCTCCTGCCTGAGCCTCCTGAGTTTCTGGGGTTACAGGAATGAACTTCCATGCCCAGCTTCAGAATTTCACTTTTTAAATTGCTGAATTATTTGCAGTGATATATTTATTTTATTTAATGTTTGATACTTGGACCCTTTCCATTCCGTATTTTAACTATTGTGAATAATGCTTCTGTGCATTTGCACACACACACACACACACACACACACACACACACACACAGGATAAAACGAGGCCTCCTGCTTGCTAGGTAAGTGCTTTACCAGAGTACATGCCCACACTTCATAATGCTGCTATTGATACTGGTTTACAAGATGTCAGTTTGAGTCCTTGTTTTTAGTTCGTTTGGTTGTATATGTAGGAGGAGAATTATTGGATCACTTGGTAATTTTGTGACTAACATTTGAAAAGCTGTCAAACTTTTTCACAGTGGCATGCATTATGACTTAACAGTTTTAAAATCTTATTTTTAATTTAAAATTTAAAAATTTATTTTAACTAATAAATTTTTTGAGGCAGGATCTCATGTAACTCAGACTGTGTTTAAACTCATTATAAACTTGAACTTCTAGTCCTGCCACTACCTCCCCAGTGCTGGGATTGCAGGTGTGGGCCACCATGCCCATTTGTACAATACTGGGGATGGAACCCTGAGCTTCCTTTCATGCTAGGCAAGCACTCTACCAAATGAGCCACATCCCCAGTCCTAGAGGCTTAGTATTATGTGTAATTATATAATATGTATATGAGTGTACTGCCTGCATGTGTGTTGTGTAATGCCTGTGGAGGTCAGAAGGGAGTGTTGAATCCCTTGGAACTAGAGTTACAATTGGTTGTTAGCCACTACGTGGGTGCTGGGAATCAAACCTGGGTCCTCTGTAAGAACAGTCAGTGCTCTTAACCATTGAGCTGTCTCTCAAGCCTCTAATATATATATATTTATTTATTTATTTATTTTGAGACAGGGCTCACTGTGTAGCCCCAGCTGGCCTGGAGCTCCCTGTGTAGACCAGGTTGACTTTGAATTTACAGAAATCCACCTGCCTCTGCCTCCTGAGTGCTGGTATTAAAGGTGTGTGCCACCATGCCTGGCTAGAAGCTTATTTTTTTAAACGTTTACTGTTTTAAGATAAGAAATGCCTTGGAATTTCATAAATTATCATTTGGAGATAATAACATTTCTAGACTTGGCCTTTTAGATTTTTCTTTTTCACTTTTTCTTTAAATTTAAAATACTAAATACTGATTTCTTTTTCCTCAGTATGCATTCACTGAGAAGCTAGAAAGACTTTCACACTCCAGCAGCAAGTGGAGCATTGCTATAAATAGAACTTGCCACTTTTCCAACTAGTCAACACTCAGGACTCCCAAGCATTCTAAACTCATATGATGATAAAACATAACAGTTTCCTTTTTCTTTTTAAATCTTTTTTTTTTACATTAAAAAGTTAATTTTGGGGGCTAAAAAAATGGCTCAGCGGTTGGAATCACTGACTGCTCTTGCAGAGGGCCCGAGTTCAATTCCCAGCACCCTCATGGTGGCTAGCAACCATCCGTAACTCCAGTTCCAGGGGATCCAATGCCTTCTTCTGACCTTTGCAGCATTGTATGACATGGGTACACTTACACACATGCAGGAATGCACTCATACACACAAAAAATTTAAAAATAACCTAATAAATAAATAAAATATAAAAAATTAATTTTATGTGTGTGTATGTGTGGGGATGCACATGTGCATGGCACACAATGTGAAGATCAGTGGACCACTAGTGGGAGTTGGTTCTTTCTACTATGTGTGGGTCCTGGGGATCAAACTTAGGTTGTCAGACCTTGTGGCAAGCACTTTTACCTGCTGAGTCATCTTGTCAGCCGTAGATTTTTCTTAATCTCCTATAAAATGATTGTATTTATCAAGAATCATAAACTCTAGCATTTTTCCAAAGTTAAATCTATACTGTATCTGGTCTATCATCGATAGTTTGAGAATAAATGGCAATGAGCTGGGTATAGTGGCTCACACATATAATCTCAGCGCTTGCAAGGCCAAGGTAGGCTTATGAGTTCAAGGCTAGCCTGGGGTACACAGCAAGGCCCTGGAGGGACAGAGGGAGGGAGGGAGAGAAATACTGCTAAACAGGGAAAATGAAACAATACTTAATAATTTTTTTTAGTATTTACTATATACCAGATCCTTTGGTAAGTACTTTAAACCCATTATCTAATTTAAATCCCTCAATAACCCATATTGGGTAGGAGATCTTATTTATCATCTTTATTGTATGGATGAGAAGCTTGAAGCACACAAAGAGGTTAAAGAAGTTGTCCAAAGTCACACAAGTAAGCGTAGTAGGTTCATATTGAATTTAAATCATCTCTAAGTATATCTAGTGACTATTTTTTGGCACTGGTGAAGATAATCAGATCTTTAATGAAGATTACAATAAAGACAATCCCAACACATATAGTATTATATGGACACAAGTTTTAAAAAGGTAATTGGACTTTCATTAAAGAACTTCGAAGGCTACTTCCATATATGGGCTTTAATTAGTGTAAGCTTTTTAAATATATATATATTT
>NW_008346261.1:2947070-2950946 GCF_000622305.1 Nannospalax galili | reverse complement strand
CGCCATGTGGGTGCTGGGAATCGAACTTGGGTCCTCTGCAAGAGCAATTAGTGCTCTTAACCGCTGAGCCATCTCTCCAGCCCTAATTAGTGTAAGCTTTTAATATAGTCACCAGGTTCACTATTTTCTTGGTATTTCAGGTACTGGCAACCCATATATGATAATTAGATCACCCAGATCCTGAGTGAAATTTACCACTGACACTTGCCGCTTGCTTTTGTTATTGACCATTCTGTAGTAACTCTTTCTTTCCTACTTCCTTGAAACTCTAGTGCTTTCTAGAAAATGTCTTTATGGTAAGCTCCATAAAGACCAAAATCTTTCAACAGTTCCTGGTACATAATAAGTGCTCAAGAAATGTTTGATAAATAAATATGTAAATACATTGTTTTTAAATTGGTTTGTAAAATTAGAATGCATGTTTATGGATTTTCTTACAGCATTTCCATACAGTTTTAGTTACCTGTATTTAACTGCTATACAAAATCAATATTTTGTTTCTGTTGATCTTCCTCCACTGTCTTCCCCCAATATATTGTTTTCTATTTATTAATTCTTGTCAAATAAGATAATGAAAATCACTATTAGTACTGTTACTGTGGTTGTTGATCTTTGCCCCCCCCCCCGTTTTCTATAGCCATACTTCTAATTGTAAGTTTTTTTTTTTTTTTCAATTATTTGGGAGGGGGGGCTGGAGAGATGGCTTAGTGGTTAAGAGACTGACTGCTCTTGCAGAGGACCTGGGTTTGATTCCCAGCACCCACGTCTTGGCTAACAACCATCCAAAACTCCAGTTCCAGGGGATTCAATGCCCTCTTCTGTCCTCCACAGGCACTGCATGATACTGGTGCACTCACACATGTAGGCGATATACACATAAAATAAAAATAATTAATAAAAAATATTTTATATTTTTTCTTGAACATATGAAAACTAATATAACAGCAATAAAGGGCATGGATTTTGGTGTCAGTCCAGCTTGAAATTGATCCTGGCCCCAGGAACTAATTGTGTATCCTTAGACAAAGTACTAAACACATCAAACCTCAAGTTTCTCATCAGGAAAATATGGTTTGATAATACAAAATATGGTTTGATGATACAGTAGTCCCCTTATCTATGATTTTTTTTTCTTTCAACAGTTTTAGTTACCTGTATTTAACTGCTGTACAAAATCAATAAATGGGCTGGGTATGGTGGTACACGCTTTTAATCCCAGCACTTGAGAGGCAGAGGCAGAGGCAGGTGGATCTCTGTGAGTTTGAGGCCAGCCTGGTCTACATAGCAAGTTCCAAGCCAGTTTAAAAAAAAAAAAAAAAAAAAAGGAAATTTCAGAAATAAGTAGTTCATGTGCTATTCTGCATTCTCACACCATCGGCCTTGGATGAGAGTCCTCTTTGTCCAGTGTGTCTGGGCTGCATATGCTACCCCACCTGACAGTTGTTGAATATCTGTCTTGGTTATCAAGTCAGCCAATGATATGGTAGTGCTTGTGTTCAAGTAGCTCGTATTTTACTTAAAAATGACCCCTCAAAAGCAAAGGCAGCGATGCTGGCAATCCAGATATGCTTCTGGAGAGAATCTGTAAACTGCTTCATTTAAGAGAAAACCTGAAAGTTCTTTACTTAATAAGGAAAGAAAAAAAAATCCTATGCCAAGGTTGCTAAGATATAAATTCAATATTTTGGGAGACCACATTACATAATTTTTATTGCAGTATAATTATTCTGTTTTATTGTTGTTGATCTCTTACTGTGCCAAAATTATAAGTTAAACTTTTATTGTAGGTTGTATGAATAAGGAAAAAAATAGCATATATAGGATTCAGTGTCATCTCTGGTTTCAGGAATCTGCTGAGGGTCTTAGAATATATCTCCCATAAGCAAGGGAGGGACCACTGTGGTGCTAATGCAGATGTTGGAGGATTATAAAAGATGATGCATTTGATGTGTTAAACTAAGCTTGGAACCCATTCGTGGTTAACATTTCTTTTTCTAATTCAAGTTATTGTTCAATTGTAGAAGATATGATCAAAGCACTAAAGGATTGTAGTTTTTAGAATACAAATAAGTAATTTGCATTCTGGCACTTATGTATATGAATGACTAAAATACAGACTTTGAATAAGGTAAATAAAATATACTGACCACAATCACTAATTATCATGTCCAAAACTGTGATGGAAGTTCAACGGAATTACAGCGTGTTATTGTCTCACTAAGATAAGCGAATAAACATTTAATAAATGATTATAGTTAAGGGGCTGTGGATGCTGCTTTTCTGTAGAGTGCTTGCCTAGTAAGCATGAAGCCCTGTGTTCAGTCCCAGCACCACATAAAACTGACTGTGGTGATACAGGCCTGTAATCTCAGCATTCAGGAGATAAAGGCCAGGTAATCCTTGGCTACAGAGTTGAGTTCCTTGGGCTACAGGAGTCCCTGTATCCAGAAAAAGAAAAAACTAGTATTTAAATATGTCACGAGTAAAGGAAGGAATTCCTTTTGGGAGTCAGAACTAAAGGTTAGTAGCAATGGTTTGGCTAACTTTATTTGATGAGCAAGAATCAATTTTTTTTTTTTTTTTTTTTTTTTTTTTTTTTTTTTGGTCTGGCTAATTTTAGATAGATTATCATGCTGTGTGAATAATAAGCTGTAAAGACCTAATAGATGCCAAAATTGTCATCATCAAATCATCAAATAAAGCATAACTTAATTTGAAGCATTTAATCATGTGCTCAATTCTAATGGTAGGATATGATATTCGAAGTATAAATAGGAAGTAATTTATATGTGTAATTAATATTATAGATCTTCAGCTAAACTTGATGTTTTTATAATCACCTGAAAAGCAGGAAAGAATTTACTATGAAAAGAAGAAAGCTGTTTGATTTCAATATGAAGATTTCTACACTTAACCCCCTTTTCCAGTAAGTGCTACTTTGAGGCCAAAATAATCACATATCCTTTGATTTAGATATATACATCTTAGATGCTTGATTTAACTTAACTTAGGACCAGGCAGGCATTTTCCCAATACAGTAGAAACAACTTTCTTTTTTTTTGAGAAATTAGGAGATGGGGCTGGAGAGATGGCTCAGTGGTTAAGAGCACTGGCTGCTCTTGCAGAGAACCCAGGTTTGAATCCCAGCACCCACATGTCGGCTAACAATTAACTGTCTGAACTTCAGCTCCAGGGGATCCGATGCCCTCTTCTGTCCTCCATATGCCCTTCATGACATGGGTGTACACACACACATGCAGGCATAACACTCATACACGTAAAATAAAAATAAAATAGAATAGAAATTAGGAGACGGAATAGAATAATAACTGAGATCCTCTTCCATGATAAGTGGAATTTTTTTTTTGAGCCTGCGGGATTGGGGAAAGGGCTGTCCTGGGTTTACTGACTCCATTACATAACTAAAGGCAGAGAGAGGAATAAGGTAAACTATGTGAATGAAAGAATTTGGGCCTTTATTGAGTCTTATGAAGACCTTGTTATTCACATAGTATGAAAATCTGTTTATCTGAACTAGGAGGACTACTGCTACTCTTAGCTCTGACTCACTCTACAAGGAATTTCCTTTACTCATGGTATATAGTTTAAATATATGTGAACACTGTCTTTTTCAAAATTCCTCCTATTCTGTCTAAAATACCCATTATTCAACAATTATGAACCTTTTGGTATAAACTCATTTAATCAGCTGACTTTTCTTTTTTTAAAATATTTTATTGCTGGGTGTGGTGGCGCACGCCTTTAATCCCAGCACCCGGGAGGCAGAGGCAGGCAGATCTCTGTGAGTTCAAGGCCAGCCTGGTCTACATAGTAAGTTCCAGGACAGCTGGGGCTACAGGGAGACCCTGTCTCAAA
>NW_008346261.1:2943645-2945183 GCF_000622305.1 Nannospalax galili | reverse complement strand
GTTCCAGGAAAATCTAATGCCTTTTTCTGATGTCCATGGGTATTGCATGACACAGGTACATTTAACACACATGCAGGCAATACACTCATACACATAAAATAAAAAATAAAAAACATTAAGTTAAAGGCTGTAGAGATGACTAGTGGTTAAAAGCACTGGCTGCTCTTGCAGAGACCATGGTTTGGTTTCCAGGACCCACATGGTGGCTAACAACCATCTGTAACTCCAGTTCCAGGAGATCCAACACCCTCTTCTGGTCTCCAAGGATGCTGCTTGTGGTAGCAAGCATATACATGCAAGCAAAAAAGTTATACACATAAAATTTTTTTAAAAACTGTAATAAAAACACCAGGGCTAGCTGCCATTTGTGTTATATTCTGACCAAAAATCTGGTTATTGTCTGCCAATGTCCTGAAATTTTAAGTGATGCTAAATTCAAAAGGAATAGATTAAGTTGTTGGGTGAAGGAAATTTCAAAGTAGCATGACATCCAGGCTGTGGCATGGTAACAGTTCCCTATTCTTATTCAGAATTACAGTGAGAGAAAGAGAGAAGAAAAATGTGCGGTTTGACAAGGAAAGGAACATAAGCAAGTTTGAAGTTGAAAAGTGGGTGTGGAGAAGGCAGCTGTAACCATTAAAGACATTAGCAAGGGGGGCTGAAGAGATGCCCAGTGGTTAAAAGTGATTGCCGCTTCTGCAACGTTCAATTTCCAGCAACCATGATGGGTGGTCACCCACTTGTAACTCCAGGAGACCTGATGTGGACACCTGCATACGTGTGCACATACACATAAATATACATGAGTAAAAATAAAAACGAATCTTGTTTTAAAAAAGACATGAGGGGCCGGGCATGGTGGCACATGCCTTTAACCCAGCACTTGGGAGGCAGAGGCAGGCAGATCTTCTGTGAGTTCAAGGCCAGCCTGGTCTACATAGTAGGTTCCAGGACAGCTGGGGCTACAGGGAGACCCTGTCTCAAAAAGACCAAAAAAAATTTTATTAAATTTTATGTGTATGAGTATATTGCATACATGTATGTAAGTGCACCCATTATGTGCAATGCCCATGAAAATCAGAAGAGAGCATTAGATTCCCGTGGAACTGGAGTCAAAAATGGTTGTTAGCCACCATGAAGGTGCTGGGTATCGAACCCCAGTCCTCTTTAAGAGCCGCCAGTGCTCTTAACAACTGAGCCATCTCTCCAGGCCCCTGCTGACTTTTCTTATACCTATGTAAAGTGTGTCAAGTTAATGAGCTGTTGAAAGGAGATACAGGCATAGCTTTGAATGGGAGTGGAAGGGTAGCTTCAGGAAGGACAAAGCAGACAGACGACAAAGACAGCCCAGCTGAAGATGGGGGACTAGGGAAGGAAGGATACATGAAAGAAGGTAGACAAGTCACAATGGGTGGTGGTGGGGGTGGGGTAGGGAAAGAGAGCAAAGGGGCTTCTTCAGCAGGAAATCAACAAGCAGCTTCTAGAGCACAACAGCAGTATGGGTTGTATAGTTGCCAAGCTGGATTTTTTTTTTTTTT
>NW_008346261.1:2893182-2942916 GCF_000622305.1 Nannospalax galili | reverse complement strand
GGGGAGGGAAAGAGAGGAAAAGGGCGTTTTCAGTAAGAAATCAAAAAGGAGCTTCTAGGGCACAACAGGGGGATGGGTTTTATAATTTCCAAGCTGGATTTTTTTTTTTTTTTTTTTGAGCTTGTTTCTTACTCTATTGTGGGTTTATCTGACAAATACAGTTAGAATCTCTGTGTTTGCTATGCTGTTAACAAGTAGAATGTCAAAGTTGGAGCCATTTTCTATTGCTCTTTTAGCCTGGCCTTATTCTAGGATTAAGTGCTCTAAAAATAGAATGTGCTCACATTCCTAAAGGTATATCCCATAGACATTTATAAAGGTGCTCTTCGAATAAGATAATTCATGTTTCAAGCACTGATTAGCCATGTGGAAGATGTGGAAATTTAAATAGGTGATTCTTTTCTGGAATTCAGTGTGCTTTTTTTTCCCCTGTAGGAAAATTCTAAGTTTAACAAGCATGCGTTTTGATACTTTGGTTGATAGAGTTATGGTATCAGTTAGGTGTACCATCCTGTCAGGATTTGCTGCTGTTGGAAAGCATAGATTGTAATTGATTCTGTTGCTCTGGGTCTGTGACAACCCAGGGCTGCCAAGGCCAATTGCCCCACTCTCTCTCCTTGTCACTTGTAAAACAGTGAGGCAGGAGATTCTAAAAAAAGATGTCAGGGGAGCTGACCTATGATTGTTGGTCCACTTCTTGTTGGTCCTGGGGAAAACCCTGTCAAACCTAATATTTTCCTGTCTAAAAAATGGGAACATTAATATCTCTTTTACTCGTATGGAGGCATGAGTTGGGAAGACTGGATTATATAGTTTGTGACAACACGTTTAAACTATAAACACAGAATATAAAAAGTCTTATCCTTCTCATTTCTGTTACCTAAGAATTGTGCTTAGTTTAAGAGAAGTTTAACTAAGAAAGAAAAGAATTAGATATTTCTGCCATGTAAGCACAGGTGATAAATTGTTGGAAAAATTGAATGTGTAGAAAACGGACTGTGGAAGGGATAGGAATAGTCATGTGGGCATCACATGGAAGACAGAGCTGGTGAGATTCCAGGCACAGGAATGGCTCCAGAGATGCAGGTGAAAGGGCAAAGACTTCATTTAAGGCTTGGGTATGTTCTTTTTTGGGGAAGGGGTTCTTTTTGAGACAGGGTCTCTCTGTAGCCCCAGCTGGCCTGAAACTCACTGTGTAGACCAGACTGGCCTTGAACTCACAGAGATCTGTCTGTCTCTGCCTCCCAAGTGCTGGGACTAACGGCGTGTCACCCAGCTTGGTTGGGTATGTTTTGTATCAAAACAGTAACGGATATAGAAGGATGGTTTTTAGGCATCTATAGCAGCCTTAGCAATTTGAAAATAGCATTGCTGTGTGCTCTCTGGATCATCTGTAGATTGGTTCTTGGGTTGTTTTGTTTTGTTCTCATTATGTAGGCCTGGCTGGCCTGGAACTTTCTGTGTAGACCAGGCTGGCCCTGAACCTTTGGCAATCCTTCTGCCTCTGCCTGCTGGGTACTGAGTATGTGTCATTATGCTCAGCCTTTTTTTTTTTTTTTTTTTTTTTAAAAAAAGGGAATTGGTTTTGTTAATTATTGTAAAACATCTACAAAATTAAGAACTGATTTGATTAAACATGGACAAAGTATGAGATTTAATAGGTTCTTGGGTTAATAGATTACCCCCAGAATACTGATATGTAAGTTTTTAAAACATGAATTATGGGTTGTGGTTACAGCTCAGTCAGTGGTAGAGTGCTTGCTTAGAATGCGAGGGGAAAAACAAACTGAGTTATAGTTGAGTAAAGGTTTTGAAAAGAGCTGAACACAAAGATTATGATCTCAATTCAAGGTAGAAAATGTGTGTAACAATTACCAGTCAGTAAAGTTTCATAAGTTAAAACTTTTTTCTGATAAGGTTAAAACTATAGGTTGTCCTGGGGGCTAGAGAGATGACTCAGCAGTTAAGAGCTCTGGCTACTCTTGTAGAAGACCCGGGTTTGAGTCCCAGCACCCACACAGCAGCTAACAATTGTTCATAACTCCAGTTCCAGGGAATTTGACACCCTCTTTTGACCTCCTCGGGCATTGCACGACATGGGTGTGCTTACATACAAAATAAAAATAAAAAAGAAATGTTAAAACACTCGTGAGGCAGAGGCCAGCCTGGTCTACATAGTGAGTTCCAGGCCAGCTGGGGCTGCAGGAGACTCTGCTCCCCCCCACCCAAAAATCGGTACTCTAAGAAATGAAGAGGTTAGAGAGATGGCTCAGTGGTTAAGAGCACTTGCTACTCTTGCAGAGGACCTGGGTTCAACTCTCAGCACCCACATGGAGGCTAACAAACGTCCATAACTCCAGTTCCAGGGATCCAACACCCTTTTCTGTCCTCCGTGGGCACTGTACAACATGAGTGCACTTACATACATGCAGGCAATACACTCATACACATAAAATAAAAATAATTCAAAAAAACTATAGGTAGTCCTAAATATAGCAGTATATTAAACCAGAAGTTCTTGAGACTGCACTTGAGCCCAGATCCTCTCTGAGAAGCTGCTGGTTAAATGCTAGCTACATGCTGCAGAATAAAACAACTTTTTTTGGGGGGGGGTCTTTTTGAGACAGGGTCTTCCTGTAGACCCAGCTGTCCTGGAACTCACTATGTAGACCAGGCTGGCCTTGAAAGGGAGTATCCTTAACAAATGAAAAATGGCACTACCATATGCACCAGTAATCCCAGTGCTGAGCATACAGCCAAAGACAATAGAATCAGTGGCTTAAAGAGGCCTCTGTTTTTTTGCAGTATTATTCACAGTGGCCAAGATATGGAGTCACTCTCAGTATCCATTGATGAGTAAAGAAAATGTGATTTATACACCAATAGAACTCAAGGTTTTTTTATTACATTTATTCGTGTGTGTGTTTGCTATAGTGCATGTATGGGGGGGTCAGAAGACCACTTACTGGAGTCAAGTCTTTCCTTCCACTTCTGAGTCCCAGGATTCAAACTGAAGAGGTCAGATTTAGTAGTGAGTACCTTTACCCACTGAGCCATCTTACTGATCCATATCCATGCTTTAAAAAGAAGGAAACCAGGGTTAAGAGATGGCTCAGCTGTTAAGAGCACCGACTGCTCTTACAGAGGACTTGGGTTCAATTCCCAGCACCCACATGGTGGCTATGAGTTGTCCTTAACTCCAGTTCCAGGGGAATCCAAAGCCCTCTTCTGACCTCCACCACATTGCACGACATGGGTGCACTCACATACATGCAATACACACATACAAATTAAAAAATAAAAATAATAAATAAAATACTTTAAAAAAAAAGAAGCTTGTATCAGTGAAGATAGACATCTCTCCAATCTTAGTGAAACCAAAACAATCATTTATCATTAAAGGAAAAAGGATTCAGTTTAAAATATTCTACTCACTCCATCCTTCTTTTTGAGATAGGGTCTCAGGTAGCCCAGGCTGACCTTGCACTTACTATGTAGCTGAGGATAACCGTGAACTTCTGATCTTCCTGCCTCCACTTTCCAAGTTTTGGGATTATAGGTGTGTACCACCACATCATTTATATGGTTGGGGATGGAACCCAGGGCTTCTTGTCTACTTAGGCAAGCACTCTACCGACTGAGCTACATCCCCAGCCCCTCTTGTTTCCTCCTCCCTCCCTCCCTCTCTCCCTCCCTCCCTCCCTCCCTTCCTTAGGACTCTTTCCTTTTCATTCATTTTCTTTTTTGAAAGGGTTTCACTATGTAGCTCAGGCTGTCCAGAAACTCACCATTGTCTTGCCTCATCTCTTAAGTGCTGTGATTACAGACTTGCACCACCGTAGCTGGGTTATTATATTTTTTAAAATGAATTCGTGATGTCACAGCTGCTAAGTGTTTTTTCCTATAAATCCCAGTGTTTTGTCTTTATGTATTGACTTGCATTGAGTATCAATGGAGAGAATATATGTATTTAAAATAAGCATATTTCAATTGAGGAAAAAAGTTGATAGTTTAGAAAGCTTTGTTAACATTGCTATTTCTTTGAGAAACAATGAAATGAAAATTGCTGTTTTTCCATTTTATGCTTTAGTCTACATAGTTTCTTGTTTATTTTAATATTTAATATACAAATATTAAAATAATAGTTTTAGTTTTTATGAAAATTACTTTGATGTCTTATGGGGGAAATTTTTACTGGACAGATCCAGCTGTTGCATTTATAAATAGCTACAGACATCTACAGTAATAAAGGATTTACTCAGGTTGTTATGGCAACTAAAATTCCCCAGAACCTCAAAGATAAGCTATACTGAAGGGAAAGAGTGCATTAAATGTACATTTAACCCAATTATACAATAAAATTGTTGCTTACTATCTATCATTTTAGATTTTAAGAGAGAAATTAGTTTTAACTTGTCATGAGATTCTATCACTAAATTATAGTTTTTAAGGTTTTCTTGTCGCAGTGGTGGATTGTGCTGACCCACTTAAATTCTTTCCCCCCTTTCCCTTTCCTCCCCTCCTCTTCTACCCCCACGCCCCTCCCCCTCAGTCTGTCTCTGTCTTTGCAGTGCTGGGATGGAGCTCAGGGCTTCAGACATGCAAGGCAAGTGCTCTGCTGCTGACCTCTACACCTATATCTAAATTGTCCTTTTGATCTTCTTTATAAGGAGTTACATTCTTATCTAAATCTGCTGGTTAAGATTCAAGATATGTTTTTGAGCCCATGGTGTATGACAGAGACTACACTGGGCTTTGAGTCTATGATCTCATCATAAAGATTTATCCAATTGAACTTACCAGTTATAATCTTTCCAAGGCCATTAAATAAGTTGGTCTTTCTGACATGTTGGTGCACACCTATAATCCTGGCACTCAGGAGACTAAGGTAGAAGGATTGCAAGTTTGAGGCCGGCTGGGCTAACAGCAAGATTCAAAAATAAATAAACAAGCAAGTTTATTTAGATACTCTGCTATGCACTGAGCTCAGGAGTGATATACTAGAATCAATGGGTTTTCTCTCTTTTGGTGCTGATGCTGACACACGACCTTGTGAAGACTAGGTTATTTTGCCACTAAGCTACATCTTCATTCCCAATAAAGGGGCGTGTGTGTGTGTGTGTGTGTGTGTGTGTGTGTGTGTGTGTTGGAGAGGGAGAGGACAGTTGAGACATGTAGCCAAAGCTTGCTTAGAACTTTCTGTGTAGCACAACAGGCCTTAAACTTGTGATCTTCCTGCCTCAGCTTCCTTAGTTCAGGATTACAGACGTACCATCATCTAGCCCCTGGAATAGATTGCATTTTAAAAACGTTTATTCAGTATAATAGATACATTTTAATTAATTAATTTATTTATTACTTATTTATTTTTTGGTCTTTTTGAGACAGGGTCTCCCTGTAGCCCAGGCTGGCCTTGAACTCACAGAGATCCGTCTGCCTCCCGAGTGCTGGGATTAAAGGCATGAGCCACCATGCCCGGCATATAGATGCATTTTTAAAAAGATTTTATTTTTATTTATGTATATGTGAGCATGTCTGTGTGTGTATGGCACATGTGTGCAGGTACCTATGGATGTCAGAAGAAGGTTGTTGGGTCCCTTGGAGCTGGAGTTACAGGTAGTTGTGAGCTGCCCAATGTGGGTGCTGGGAACTGACTTCGGATCCTCTGTAAGAGCAGTTAAATGCTCTTAACCTCTGAGCCACCTCTCCAGCCCTAATACATAGATTTTGTTTTGTTTTTGAGTCAGGGTCTCTCTATGTAGTCTTGGCTAGACTGGAACTTGCTATGAAGACCAGGCTGGCCTCAAACTCACAGAGATCTGCCTGCCTGGTTGAATGCTACGATTAAAGGCAAGCACCACCATACCTGGCACACATATACTTTTCACACATGCACTTTTTATTTTATTATTTTTGTTTTTTCAGTATTTTTGAGACAGGGTCTTCCTATAGCCCTAGCTGGCCTGGAACTTGCTAAGTAGACCAGGCTATCCTCGAACTCACAGAGATCCACCTGCCTCTGCCTCCCAAGTGCTGGGACTAAAGGTGTGCACCACTACGCCCAGCTACTCATACACTTTTTTTTTTTTCCGGAGCTGAGGACCGAACCCAGGGCCTTGTGCTTGCTAGGCAACTGCTCTACCACTGAGTTAAATCCCCAACCCCTCGCATACAGTTTTTAATAAAGCAGAATGATATACTGTAGGTTTGTAATAAAAGAGTAGTCTCTTAACCTGTTTTTTCCTACCTCATAGTCTTCCTTTGTGGCAACTATTTTTAATTATTTAAATTGTTTTCTTTAGGGTTTATCTCTGCCTCCAAAAAATATTTCTACTGCTGTTTCTTGCTTTTTGAATAATAGACATTATCTCTTTGTGTTTTTTACCCTTCTGGAGAAATAAAGATTTAACAATCTTCTACAGTTCCTACCACTTACCCTCCCTACATCTTCCCACTATGACTGTATCACAATTTAGGACAAGATAATGTTTACATTGTTTGTATTAAGTGAATATTGTTCACAGCTGAACCACCATATACTGTATTTACTTTGTTGTCGTTGTTGAATTTGTTTTGACAGGGTTTCCCTAGTCACAGCCCACCTGGAAGTCATGAAGTGAACCAGGGTGGCCTTGATCTCACAGAGATCCACCTGCCTCTGCCTCCTGAGGGCTGGGATTAAAGGCACATGCCACCATGCCCAGTAGTACATTTTCTTTTTTATGCAGCCTTTTATTTTTCATTTGCCTAGTTTTCTGTATACTTTTTATTTCTTTTTCAAACTCTGTAATATAAGTATAAAGCCATTCAAAGCATAAACCACTAGGTATGTATTCTAAGACTTTTATCTTGGAGTCTAGCATCCACTTATTCTGGTCCATTACCTTAGATCGCCTGTCAGCTCCCATCCTCCAGCTCAGGTTTGAAGTTCCTTTTGCTTCTTTCGGTATCAGAGTCCAAACTTTTGCGTTCTCATGCCTTTATCTTTCTGAGTTTCCTTTTTGATTTTGCTGGTGCACATCCTCCAGTAGTTTCTTATAAAAGATTCCCAATAGTAGGGGGTTTGATTCTTCACTAATCTAAAATATCTTCATTCTAGTCCCCCACTGGATCGACAGGTTGATTGGGTATAGAATTTTAGGTTTGGATATTAATTTTCCCAGAGAATTTTGAAGGCAATATTCTATCATCTGTTTGTTATGTCCATGGTTACTGGTTCCATTGTTATTATTGAGAAAAATTAGAGCATTTTGATTCCTTGTCCAATTTGTATGTTACCTGAGTTTTCTTTTCTTAAGGCTTCTAGAACTGTGCGCAGGGGAAGACAGCTATATATATATTCATGTATACATAATACACACACAAATAAAAATTGTACAAAAATATTTGTATATATACAAATATGTGTGTGTGTTCAAGGAAGGAAGAAGAGGATACAGGATCCCTTAGAGCTGGAGTTATAGGAATTTGTGAGCCACCCTACATGGGTGCTGGGATCGAAACTCTGCTCCTCATGATTGAGCAGCAAGCACTCTTAACCACTGAGCCATCTTTCTAGTCCACACTATACTTTTTGTCTTTGAATACAGAGTGGTCTGGTTCAATTATTAAGAAGATAATCTTTTTCTTCTCTAGTATGAAGGAGAAGCAATTATTTGGCTCCAGGGGAGGATTGGTATCTTAGATGTTTCCTTCATGAGTTTAATTCCCATGGTTCTAACACTTGTCTTCACCTTTGCTGTCTCAGATAAAGGATGCCTCCGATTCCTTAGATTTCTATAGTTCTTTGATGAAACCTAGCTAGATTCTTGGTGTCATCCTCCCATCCTAGAGAGTTTGGATTCAGCTCTTTCTGTTCTAAGTGAAGATTGCTATTCCTTCATCCCCCTTTTCTTGTAAAAACATTCACTATATTCTATGTTTTTCTGTAATTTTAACATTACAGTTCAGAATGTTGCTGAGATGAATGAATGTGTACATCTGCCACTTTCAACCGGAAGTCCTGAGATGCCAACACCATCCTGCTGCTTTTACTCTTCAAGCTAGTGGGCGGTTCAGTCTTCTAAGGCAGCCAGCCAGTTTGGACAGTCCAGATCTTTTCTGGATTTTTTTTTTTTTTTTGATGTCTTCTCATCCTGAGTCAAAGTCTTTGCTTCTATAGGACAATTGATCCTAATTCTCTATAGTAGACCTGTGCCAAATATGAGAAATCTTTGACCTTCCACATGATAGCCTTCTGTAGATTTAAAGACAGTGGTTAAAACTTGGTTCTCACACCCAGTGTGGTGGCGCATGTCTTCAATCCCAGCACTTGGGAGGCAGAGGCAGGTGGATCTCTGTGAATTTGAGGCCAGCTTGGTCTACATAGTGAGTTCCAAACCAGCTGGGACTATAGACCTGTCTCAAAAGACCAAAACGAAAAAAAAAATTGGTTGTCACACTGGGTGTGGTGGTATAGGCCTTTAATCCCAGCATGTGGGAGGCAGAAACAGGTGGATCTTTGTGAGTTTGAGGCCAACCTGGTCTACATATTGAGTTCTAGGCTACAGGGAGACCCTGTCTCAAAAAGATTAAAAAAAAAAAACAAAAAAAACACAACTTGGTTGTCATCTTCTCTAAGCATAACCTAGTTGCTTTATTTATTTATTTTTTTAAGCTCAAGGACCATTTTATAAGTGTTTAAAAAAAACTGCCAGGGCAGACAAGCTTAAATCTTGGGTGCTGTCTAGATGGAGAAGAGAAAGAAAAAGCCATGCCATTTGTAAGCTGGCATGGAGATCAGCTACCTGGTGGGCAAGCAGCTGCATGGTGGGAGCTTAAGAGAAAGAGTGAAGCCCAAAGTACCAGACAGAGTTCCTTTATTTGTTCTTCAGAGGATGCTATTTCAAATTTTGTCAGTATCCCAGTCATTAACCCCTGAACTAGATGTTCTCGAAGAAAGATCCCAGAATTAAAAGTGGCATTCCAACCGGGATCTAAGCCACATGAGTAGAACAATCATTCTCTTTTTTTGAAATGTTATATTTGTAATGGGTTCCCTCCCTCCCTCCTCCCTTTCCTCCCTTTCTCCCTCCTCTCCCTTTCTTTTCCCTTTCCCCTTCTCTTTCTCTTCCTTTCTTTTGGTCTAGCCCTGTAGCCCAGCCTGACCTTGAACTTGCAGTCCTCCTGCCTCAGATCCTCAGTGCTGATACCACAACAATTGTTTTTTACAATTTTGTTTTTCGCATATGGTTCTATGAAATTTTATCACATGCAGGAATTCGTGTAGCAATCACAATTTGAATACAAAACTCTCGGAGAAACTCCCACATGCTTTCTCTTTGTCATGACAACCCCAGCCCTAGCCCTGGCTGACACTCATCTATTCTTTTTCACTCTACAAGTGTGACTTTTTAGAACATTTGAGTTATTTCCATGTCCCCACCCCCCTTTAATTATTTTGTTAAGACAAAAACATGTAGCCCAGGCTGGTCTTGAATTTATGATCCTCCCATTTTAGCCTCCTGAATGTTAGGCTTAGAGGAATGTTCCACCAAACTTGGCCACAATTAAATTTCTAGTTTGTCAGAATAGTACAATGTGAGAAAAGTCATCATTTTGTTTTGCTGTTTGTTAGGTGCTGGGGATTCCAGGGCTTTGGGCATGCTAAACAGCCTTTTGCTACTAAGCTACATGCCTAGACCCTCCAGTTTTGTT
The DNA here is from genome assembly GCF_000622305.1 of Nannospalax galili. Lineage (NCBI taxonomy): Eukaryota > Metazoa > Chordata > Mammalia > Rodentia > Spalacidae > Nannospalax > Nannospalax galili. Next base: position 2,933,220 of record NW_008346261.1, on the reverse strand, counting down.
TATAAAAAATAAAGCTATTATAAATATTCATGTGCAGAGTTTTATGTGACCACAAGTATTATTTCTCCAGGGTAAATATGCTGGAATGCGATTGCTGAGTTGTGTGATATGTAACTACGAGAAACTGTCAGTTTCCCAGAGTGACAGCAGAATTTTACATTCTGACCAGCATTGCAGGGAGATCCTGTTGCTCCATGCCCTTACCAGCTCCTGGAATCTGTTTGTTTCCTAGGGCTGCTATAACAATTTACCATAGACTTTTTCTGTCATAGACCTGAAAGTCCGAAATTAAAGTTTTGGTAGGGCCATGCTTCCTCTGAAGGCGCCGAGGAAGAAATTGCCCTGTGCATTTTTCCTAGCCGTTGGTGGAGATTGGTAACCTTTGGTGTGTCTTGAGTTAGAGCAGCATAACTTGTCTGCGTTGGTCCTTACATGACTGTCTTCCTCTGTGTGCCTCTCTTCAGTGTTTCTGCCTGCTCATGTGGCCTTCTTGAAAGTTCACTAGTTAAGGAAATTAGAGACTATCCCTATCCAGTCTAACCTCATCTGAAATTATTTCATCCACATAAGACCGCAGTCTAAAGTTCTATGTAGTCATGAATTTTCAGGGGACACTACTCAACCCTGTATAGTGCTGTCAGTATGTACTTCCCTCCCTTCCCTTCCCCTTTCCCTCCCCTCTTTCCTTCCCCTTCTTCCTACTTTGTGCCTTCCTCTGTCTTCCTTCCCCCTCCCTCCCCTTCCCTTCCTTTCCTTCCTTCACTTTCCCTTCTCCTCCCCTTTCTTTCCCTCCCTCCCCTCCCCTCCCCTCCTTTCCCTTCCTCCATTCTTCCCTTTCTCTCTCCCCTCCTTATCCTATCCTTCCTCCCTCCCTCCCTTCCTGTGGTAGTGTGGTTCAACCCCAAGCCTCACACATGCAGGCAATTCCCCTACCACTCAGCTATATTCACAGCCTATATTGCAATTTCTTATAAGCCTCCTGTCCTGTTCCTCTCTTTTTTAAGAGGCAACCTCTCATGAATTTGGTATGTATCCTTTTAACTCGTAAAATGATTGTTTCTAAAAACAGTGGAATTACTTTCTATTTGGCTAATTATTAACACAAAAATAGGCTTAAAATAATACTTTTCTATGTTCTTTTAGATTAGTAAATTAGTACATTATGATGAAATTGAGAAATAAAGTGTTATTTTCAGGTAACCCAATAAAAACAAGTGGCTGTGTATTTTATGTTTGGTCATGTGTGGTGTCTGTATCAGAGTTAATTTGTTTAATTAGCAACATGCATCAAGGTCTCCTGAAGAAAGAAAATAAAAGACAGGTTGAGGGAAAGAATGGAAGGCGCCAAGCAGGGATCGCACAGGAGGAAATGCATAGAAAAGCCAGTCAGAGGTGCCTTTTGATCTCCATAGAAATGGAGCTCAGTCTCAAATTTACCTCGATGTTTCTTGGTTTATCTCTTGTAGAAACAATGCTTTTTCTTGATTTTGAAATGAATGTGTCAGAACATATTGTACTTGGAAATCACAGTGCTTCAAGTATTGCCAACTTGATGTCCATGTGGCAGAACAGAGTTCAGCCTACTAGAAGTATAGTGAAGTTCTCTCACTTTCATAAATACCTACATGAAAAAGTACAGATTCCTGTTCATTTTTGATACAACCCTATGCATCCTGAATCATGGGTAGTCACAGTTGACTGAACAAAGGCTATATTTAGTAGCTGTGCTGGATAGCTTTAGTGTCAACTTGACACACCTGGGTTGAGGGAGCCTCAACTGAGGAATTGTCTTCATTGGACTGGCCTGTGGCCGTGTCTGTGGAGCACCTTCTTGATTGTTGACTGATGTGGGAGGGCCTAGCCCACTGTGGGTGGTGCCACCCCTGGGTAGGTGGGCCTGTGTTACTTAAGAAAGCAGGCTGAGCAGGGGCCAGGGGAGCAAGCCAGTAAGCAGCATTCCTCCATGGTCTGTGCTCCAGCTCCTGCCTCCAGGTTTCTGCCTTGTGTTCCTACCTTGGGCTCCTGGATGAACTGTGACCTGGGATATGTAAGCTAAATAAACCCTTTCCTTCCCAAGTTGGTATTGGTCAGAGTATTTTGTCACAGCAATGAAGAAACAAACTAGGACAGTAGCTTATTTGAAAGGTAATGTAATTAAGTCTGTTTTAGTTTCTGTAATAAAAGATGAACAGCATGGTCAGTTTGGAAAAGAAGCTGAGATGTAATTCATAATTCCCTTCAGACATGAGTCTTATTAGAATGATAGGGCCTCAAGGCTATGACTGGGCCTTGAGATGGTAGGGAGAGTATTAGACAAAGACAACACAGTATTTGGCAATCTAAATATGATGGAGCCTTAAGGGAAAGGAGCAGCTTCTCTATAAAGCCTGGAGAGAAGCTTCATTAACATTGAGAATGGCCTGGTGTGGTGGTGCGCGTCTTTAATCTCAGCTCGGGGAAGGCAGAGGCAGGTGGTTCTCTGTGAGTTTGAGGCCAGTCTGGTCTCCATAATGAGTTCCAGGCCAGCCAGGGATACACAGTGACACCCTGTCTCAAAACACAAAACAAAAGAGTGAGAATGAGAGACAGAGACAGGGAGACAGAAGAAAGAGAGAGAAATAGAGGGGGAGAGAAAGAGAGTGAGATAGAGTGCTGTGGTGAGAGAGGGATGGGCCAGAGGTGCCTCTTCAGAGTCAGCCTTTAGAGCACCTCCTTGAGCAAATCTCCCTGAGAAATCTCCACAAAGGAGAAATTTCACATCATGTGATTTATTTCAACCTAGAATGCATGACAAAGATCATGGAGGAGCCAGCCACTGATTAGGACCATAAATCAGGGGCTGCTGTTAGACAGCACAGATAGCTTCTTAACTTTCTGTCCCAGAAAGAGCTGCAGGAGGTATGGCCTAATCTCTTCAGGCTGTGGAATTTGGCCTAGAGATGCAGCCCTATATTCTTAACAGTTTTAATCATTTCTAACACGATGGATAATACAGGTGAAGGGGTTTTAAATAAATTTTCCCTTAACCTGTATAACTTCATATTACTAGAACAGACTACTGTAATTCATGAGTTTATAGAAAAACAAAGGTGCTTATTAAAAAATAACATCTCTACTGATCTGTAGAGATAAGCGTAAACTACCTTATGCTTCCACCACCATAAAATTGGGAATCAAAATGAACCCTTCCTGCCCTAGGTTGTTTCTGTCAGGTATTTTGGTGTAGCAATGAAAAAAGTAGCTGATAAAACTGTTACCAAGTAGTAGGGTTTCTGCTATTATTAACCTGACAATGTGGTTCTTAGACCTTAAGAACTGGTTTGTAAGAGGAATGTATAAGGGTTGGATCTGTGGGGTAGAGAAGTCTTAGTTGTAAGTAGAGCTTAATGACCCATTCTCTGGGGAGTTTGGAAGCCACTGATAGAAATGCAGACAGTTGGTTAAGCAGACTGTCCCAATTTGGCAATGAAGGCAAAGACTCCTAAGGCTTCAGAGGGGAACTAGGACTCTATCTGGAACCAGCCTAGAGACTGTTCATGTTCTGGCAAAGAATCTGACTGTGTTCTACCTGTGCCTTGAAAACGTAAGACTAAATTAAAAAGTAATTCACTAAGTTGTTTGGCAAGGAAAAGAGAATGAACCTGGTTAAAGTTGCAGTCAAAGCCAAGGACAGAGAGGCTGTAGTTATTAAAAAGATCATCAAAACTCGCTTTCTACCAGGACCATAGTAAAGGTGCCCTTAGGGCAAGACTCACCCTCCAGAGCTTCAGGGTGAAACAATGGAAACTCATTTGAAAACTTCATTTGAATAAGTGCATACTCTAGTTTTATTTCTGTTGATGGGATGAATGTAAGGGAGGAAAGAGCTTAGAGGGCTTATAATTCCAAGTTATAGTCTACCATTTCAGAAAGGTGAGCAGTAACTCATGGAGCTAGCCACATCACATCACAGTCAAGAACAAAGAAAGAAGAAATGCTCACTTGCTAGCTAGCTGGCTACTTTCTTTACTCGATGCACTTTGGGGCCCAGCCCACAAGATGGTATGACCCACCACAGGCTGGGTCTTCCTACTTAATTAGCAATCAAGACAATCTTCACAGACATGCCCGCAGGTCAACCTGATCCAGACAATTCCTCCTTAAGACTTTCTTCCCAGGTGATTCTCGGTTGTGTCAAGTTGATAGGTAAAACTAACCAGCAATGTGCCTGAACAAAGAGAATTATCAAGGTACCTTGTTTGAGCAGGGCTGCCGAGGAAAGTATTTTCCCAGATCGAGTTGGGAAAGCACAGAGGGGCCATTGTCCTTGTGGTGTAGGGAACTAGACTTCATCTTGAGCTGGCGGCAGAACCTCATGATAATATCATCCACATAATGATGGCTTGTATGCAGGATGCAAGAGTTACGGGGTCATGAAGGCTTGCACCAAGGTTCCAGGTAAGGCCTGGATGTGTGGCAGAGTCAGATGCCATGCATGGAGCTCCTGAGTGGCCTGTGCATGAAGCTGTCAAGGTGAAGCCTAAGTTGTAGTGGGGACCTTAGCAGGATGCTGGAAGTCCATGGAATGTCTGCCAAATAAAGCTACAGAAAAAAGTTGAACTGGCCCAAGAGAGAATGCATGGATGCTCCAGGCGGGAGTCCTGAGGGACAGGGCTTCCAAGCGTATTGGAGCCCCAGATGCCAGGCACAGGGCTGCAGGGTTTCTGAATTATGGCCTTGCTTCTGTCTGATCTTTCCTCGTTATGTTCTCATTCTCTTTTGGAGTGGAAATGTTTACTCTCTGCCATTGAATATTGGAAATGTGGAACTTGGTGTTTGTTTGTTGTTTGTTTGTTTGTTGTACCTTAGCCCACAGTTAAAAGATGGTCTGACTGTAGAAGAGACTTTGAACTTTGGACTTTTGAACAGTGTTGGGGACTTTTAAATTTGGACTGAATACAGTTTTAGATGGCTATCAGCCTTTTATCTATCACCCAAGGTTGGAAAAGTACAGTTTGAATGTAAAATGTCCCCTACATGCTCTTGTGTTTGAATACTTAGTCCCCAAGCTGGTGATGCCTTTTTGGGAGGTTGTGAAACTCTGAATGTGGGGCAGAGCTTATCATAGTAGGGCAGCAGGGATGGGGCTAGAGGATTATAGCTGGTCTTGGGTCCAACCTGAGGTCTCTTGTTAGCTGTCTGCCGAGATGTGAGCAAACCTCCATACACTCTCACTGCCATAGCCAGAGGGGCACCTGCTTCTTTGAATGCCACCACCCCATCCCTTCTATCAAACCGTGAGCCAAAGTACAGCCTTCCTCATAAAGGAAAACACCTAACACACAACCTGGCTTAGAGTCCTGCTCACCTTTCTGGCACTGTAGCTTAGTGAGAGAGTACTTCCTAGAGTTCTGTTAAAGAATGTCTTCAACAAAGAGCAGTAAATTTTAGAGAAGTGACAAGACAAAAGAAAGCAGTCAGGCTTCCAAAGACCATAAAACAGTGGGAAGGAAAATATATTGGTACTAATGGAGTAAAGTCTGCTCCCACACTCTCTGGCACTGTCTCTGAGCTGATTAAGGTTATAAAGGAGAATTTCTATCCTGTCTGTAGGTGGGAAGTGCTTGGATAGAAAAACCTTTTGTCTTTGTGAATTTCTATCCTGATTTTAGGCAGAGAAGGTAACTTCCCTGTAGCTTGTCTTTAGTTCAGTGAATCTTTATATTGTGGGGAGAAATATTTTTTAAAGATTTATTTTTGCCAGATGTGGTGACACACACCTTTAATCCCAGCACTAGGGAGACAGAGGCAGGCAGATTCTTGGGAGTTCCAGGCCAGCTGGGGCTAAGGGAAACCCTGTCTCAAACCTCTCCCCCCCGAAAAAAGAAGAAAAAATTATTTATTATTTTTATATTATGTGTATTAGTGTTTTGCCTGCATGTATGTAAAGTACCATGTGAGGCCAATGCTTATGGAGGCCAGAAGAGGGCATTGGATCCCTGGAACTGGAGTTACAGATGGTTGTTATCTGCCATGTGGATGCTGGGAACCAACTTAGGTCTGCTGCATGAGCAATACGTGCTCTTAACTGCTGAGCCATCTCTCTCCAGCCTGGGAGAAATATTTTTCTGTTCTTCACAGGAAAATGGAGGGAGCAGCTGAGATGGGGTGCAGCTTGTTTGGATCATAGGGAAAATTCAAGGATTTAGCATGTCTGCACATTTTTAATGCCACAAAGAGTCCATCTAAAGAGACTTCATAGACCAGTGACTTTATATGGCTTTGAAGGACCAAATGGGTTTCTCTTTCCTGTTGTGAATGTTAATGTAGTTCTGCTGACTACAGGATGAGTGCAGTGCTGTGTTTTATGACTTAAATGTATACGAACATATTTTTTATTTTGTTTCAAAACTTTTTTGTGTTAAGGACTAGAATGCTATTCATTCAGTAGTACATTTATGGTTTGTGCCAGGTTCTATGTGGTTTCATTTGAAATTTTTAAAAAAAGATTTATTTTGTTTTTATCTGTGTGTGTGTGTGTGTGTGTGTGTGTGTGTGTATACTCACATGTGTGCAAGTGCTCGTAGAGGCCAGAAGGCACACTGGATCACCTGGAGCTGGAGTTAAAGGCATTTGTGAGCTGCCTGAAGTGGGTGCTGAGATTCAAACTCTGGTCCTCATGAGATCTTAATTATTTTTGTTTTGCTGTTAGTTTGTTTTTCTTTATTTACTATTTATTTATTTTAACTCCAGATGGCCTGGAACTCACTACGTAGACCAAGCTGGCCTTGATCTTACTGAGATCCACCTGCCTCCGCCTTCAAGTACTAAAGGTGTGTACCACTATGCCTGGCTTTTCTTGATCAATTTTTGAAGTTTATTTTTAACTGAAATTTTATAAATTGATTATTTTTTACATGTATTTATCGTGTGTGTGCCCATGTATGTGTCTTTTTGTGTCAGTCAGAAGACAACTTGTGGGACTCTGTTCTCTCTTCCTACCATGTGAGTCTCAGGTATTGAACTCAGGTTGGCAGACTTGGCAGCAAGTATCCTTATATGCTGAGCCATCTCACTAGACTACCACTATGTACATGTGTATATTAGAGGACAGTTTTGTAGAGCTGGTTCTCCTCTTCCACCTTTACATGAGCTCCAGAGATTAAACTTAGGTTGTCAGGCTTGTATGACAAGTGGTCTTACTCGATGAAGCATCTTCCTGATCCTTAAATAAACTTTTTTTGTTGTTTTTTTGTTTTTTTGAGACAGCATCTCCCTGTACCCCCATCTGGCCTGGAACTCAATATGTAGACTAGGCTGGCTTTGAACTCAGAGATCTGCCTGTCTCTGCCTCCCCAGTGCTGGGATTAAAGGCATGTGCCACCACGCCCAGTTTTTTAAATATTTATTTTGTGTGTATGTGTGAGTGCTGTATGTATGTATGTGCATCATATGCATCCCTTGTGTCTGTGGAGTCCAGAAGAGGGTATCAGATCCCCTGAAACTGGAGTGACAGGTGGTTATGAGCCATTTAATGTGGGTGTTGGGAACTGAACCCAGGTCCTCTGGAAGAGTAGCAAGCACTCTTAACTGCTGAACTATCTCTCTAGCCCTGTATTTTTTTTGGGGGGGGGTTGTTGAGACAGGGTCTCCATGTAGCCACAGCTGGCCTGGAATTCACTATATAGACCAGGCTGGCCTCGATTTCACAGAGATCTACCTACCTCTGCCTCTGCCTCTGCCTCTGCCGCCTGATCCCAGTGCTGGGATTAAAGTTATGTGCCACCACACCCGGCTAGGAGTTACATTTTAAAAAATATTTTTATTTTATGTGTATGAGTATATTGCTTGCATGTAAGTGCATCTGTGTCATGCAATGCCCACAGAGGTCAGAAGAGGGTGTTGTTTCTCCTAGAACTGGAGTTGCTGATGGTTGTTAGCTGCAATGTGAGTGCTAGGAACTGAACCTGGGTCCTCTGCTAGAGCAGCCAGTGCTCTTAACCACTGAGCCATCTCTCAAGCCTCCAGAATTATACTTTTTAAGGGGTTGAAATTATAGTTCAATAGTAGAGTGCATGTGTAATTGAATTTAATTAATGCCCATCAATCCACACTCACAAAAAAAGTAAAAATTTTAATTCTCTTATTTCTAGAATGATGTTAGAAACTGGTATGTATCAAAAGATGAAAATTAAGATTATACAGGGCTGGAGAGATGGCTCATCAGTTAAGAGCACTGGCTGTTCTTGCAGAAGACCCAGGTTCGAATCCCAGCACCCACATGGCAGCTAACAACTGTCTGTAACTACAGTTCCAAGGGATCCAGCAGCCTCTTCTGTCTTCTGTGGGCATTGCACGACACGGGTGCACTTACCTACATACAAGCAATACATGCATACACATAAAATAAAAATAAAAAAGATTATAATATTGGGAAAGTAGCTGAAAAAGGTTAAAAGTTAGTAGATATTTTCAGAAATAGTTTGTTAAAATATACCTGCCAAGAGATGGAGATCGGATCAATGGTAGGGCACAGGTGCGAGGCCTTGCCAGTTCCGAGCACCTCCAAAAATGTAAATATAAGGGACTGGGAATGTAGGTCACTGGTAGAGAGCTTTTGCTTAGCTTTTACAAGACTGAGTTCAGTTGCTACATACATACACACACACACACACACACACACACACACACACTCCATCCAATTACTTTTTGCTTATACACTATTCTTATAGTTAGCAGCTTACAAATGAAACATTGAAAGAGAAATATTTTCTTTAAGAAGTTCTGTCACAAATGGCTAAGTCTTTTTTCCTGTTCGGATAGAAATCATGAATAGGCAAAGAATCTAGATCTTCAAAGCTAGAGACAGGATTCTAAGGTCTCAAAGCTTAAGGACTCAACATGCCGTTCCTTCAGGCTTGTTGCTCTGCGCTTTTCCAAGCCCCACTCCTCGGAGCTAGTGTTACAGTGTGGGGATCCTGCGCTCAACCATCTGGGTGACTTCTCTTGGCAGCTCTCTGGAGCTCTTTCAGCAGCCAGGGCTCTGAAGCTTTCCACTCTTTGGCAGTTTCTCACCTGCAGTCCCAGCTCTTCACAGCCTGTCTTCTCTGGTCCACCAGCTCTCACTTCCCAGCCTTTCTACAGCTCTTCCTTGTCTCCCTTCCCTGTGATTGCAGAACTGTTGAGCTGCCTTCTAGTGTTGCTGCTGCTGAGTGTGATGGAAAGCCTCAGGGTTTTGCTTGCCCTTCCTGCAAGCAGCTCAGCCTGCTTTAGCAGTGATAACATTGGTAATGAAATACTATTAGGGAAAGCAGTTTATTGGGATCTAATAAACGTCCACACTGGGATTGTGGATGTTTCCAGGACTAGCCTGAGCAGGTGGGCAGTGACCTTTTTTTTTTTTTTTTGGTCTTTTTGAAACAGGGTTTCCCTGTAGCCCCAGCTGGCCTGGAACTCACTATGTAGACCAGGCTAGCCTTGAACTCAGAGATCCGCCTGCCTCTTCCTCCCAGCCATCTGCCACCACGCCCGACTCTGAGCAGTGATCCTTATATAAGCAGTCCTGCAAGTGCACTAACTGGGTGGAGTGGGGAGGGGACACATGGGAATATCAGGTATGAGATCCCAAGCAGGAATAGTTGAGGCCATCCTGAGCAGGTAGGGATGTATCTAGGTCATCTGGAGTTGTCACTGGTAAAGTGACTTCACTGGGAGCCCTTGCAGCATGGTCGGGAGCACCTAGGATGGCAGCAGAGCCTCCTGGAGCAAAGCCCACAGCTTCGGTGTTCCACAGCTGGACCAGAGTTTTCTCTGGGCACCTACAGCTGATCAGAGCTTCCTCCAAATGCCTGTCTGCAGCTGAGGTGACGTTTCCTGAAATGGTTGTAAAATGTTTAAAACAGCTGCAAATCCATGCTAACAGAGAAGAGGCCATTTGACAGAAGCCAGCGTCCTGTGAAAACAGCAGCACTCAAACTGAGGCTGCTGCTGTACAGACCTTCAGGGGCAGCGCTGTTCATAGCTGTCACCTCAAAGGGAAGAAGAGTTTATTGTTGTCTAAGAATATGAATGACCATGGCCTGGGAACACTGATTCAAGTTGCCCCAAATACCATGTTCCAGTGTAAAAAGTGTCATGAAGCATTTTTTTAGTGACAGAATAAAAGAAAGTCATAAATCTACTTTTTCACACACAATGGTGGAAATATCTGATGGGAAGACTACAGCAAACAGTAGAGAAATCTGTTATTGGCCTCAGCTGCTATCTGATGACATGCTCAGTGTTTGGATTGGTGGAAGCTAGTGGTCCAATATATTCCAAAGTAATTTGGCTCTGGCTCTGCAATCCACAGTTACAAAGTTCTGGCCAGTCTCATATAGTTTTTTTTTCTCCCCCTAGGAACTTCAGTTCACACAATCTAACCGCTTGGGAACCACGCAGACATCAGCAGTAGCTCCAGTCTGGCCTCCATTTCTACCTTGCCTGGAGTAGTTACTGGTTTAGCTCCCTGACACCTTTGTGACCTGGGATGGGGAAAGTGCCACCTGTCAATCAAGCAGCCTACTAGCTTCTTTCCAGATAGTTTAATTTATTAAAACAAAATATAACTATTAAACTAGGTGTGGTGCCACATGCTCTAATCCCAGCACTGAAGAGGCAGGGGCAGGAGGCTAGCCGGGGGTATATTGTGAGACCCTGTCTCAGAATAACCTAGAAGGGAGGGAGGAAGGGAGGGAGGGAAGAGTGGGAGGGACAGAGGAAGGAAGGAAAAGAGGAACGGAAGAAAGGAAGGCAAAACAACATTAGAGTGTTAATAATAAACCAAAATCAATATTCTTTAGGTAAAGATCTTCTAACAATGTTTATTTCCCATCCCATACCCTTAGGGAAAGTTGGGTTCTCCTGGTTTTTCTTTTAAGGTAGGAGTTGAAAGGCTATGGTAAGAGGACCATACGAAACAAGACTTTGATATATTATATCTCAGTGAAGCTCTTATTTAAACAATGAAAATTAAAGTAAATTAAAATCTGAAAATTAGAGCCTGGTGTGGTGGCATACACCTTTAATCCCAGCATTTGGGAGGCAGAGGCAGGCAGATCTCTGTGAAATGGAGGCCAGCCTGGTCTACATAGTGAGTTCCAGGCCAGCTGGGGTTACAGAGAGACCCTGTCTCAAAAACCAAATAAATAAATAAATAAATAAATAAATAAATAAATAAATAAAACCTTTTGATATCTGATTTTGAAACCTTTTAATATATTTTATTAGCATATTATATTAGACAAAAGAACAGGTTTCATTAAAGTATCATGCGTATTTTGACCACATTCACTGCTGCCCTGTGTCTTTCTCTTGCATCCCTCCCCATACTGCCAGTGCTTGATACTTGATTTTAATTTTTTTTTTTTGGTCTTTTTGAGACAGGGTCTCCCTGTAGCCCTAGCTGGCCTGGATTAGCTATGAAGACCAGGCTGGTCTCGAACCCACAGAGATCCGCCTGCCTCTGCCTCCTGAGTGCTGGGATTATTGATTTTAATTTTTCAAGATGAGAGGTTTCCTCACATGTCTATGGTCCTATATAGTCTGTTTGCATGTATGTGTTTGTGTATATATATTTTTCTGGTGCTTAGGATTGAACCCAGGGTCTTATGAATGCTAGGCAAGTGCTATACTACTGAGCTATATATTCAGCCTTTGGGCTTATTTTAAGCTCATTAAAAGCTCTTTAGAAATAAGATTTATTGTGAATGATCTTCACTTTTGGGTGTTAAGTATCATGTGTTACTATGAAGAGGATTTTTCTCTTGACTATGGAATCCTTTCAGAAAAGACTTTTTCAGTTTCTTGCTAGGAGTTGGAGGAATTAAAGTCTAAGCAGTAAAGCAGCAGTGTTCTAGGGCACTCACGGGGTAGACTTGGAGGAGTAGTTACGGAATTAAAGTCTAATCATTTGGTAGTTCAGTGAAAAAACGTATAGTTCTCTTTCCTTCTCCACTATCTACTTTTATGTTGTGCATGTGTATACATGTGTGTAGAGTAGTCCATCAATATACTACAATTTCTTTTTGATTTTTAAAATTTTTTTTTTTGGAAGCTGGGCATCGTGGTGCATGCCTGTAATCCCAGCACTCAGGAGGCAGAGGCAGGCAGATCTCTGTGAGTTCGAGGCCATCCTGGTCTACAAAGTGAGTTCCAGGCCAGCTGGGGGTACAGGAAGACCCTGTCTCAAAAAGACAAAAAAAAATTTTTTTTTTGGTAGGATACAAAGAAACAGGTTTCACTGTGACATTTTCTTTCTTTTTAAAAAAAAATATTTATTTTATGTGTATGAGTGTCTTGCCTGCATGTGTGTAAGGTACACCTGTGTCATGCAATACTTGCAGATGTCAGAAGATGGTGTCAGATCCCCTGGAACTGGAGCTATGGATGGTTGTTAGTTGCCATGTGTAGGTGCTGGGAACTGAACCCAGGTCCTCTGCAAGAGCAGCCAGTGCTCTTAACCCCTGAGCCATCTCTCCAACCTTTCTTTCTCTCTCTTTTTTAAAGAGAGAGGATCTCACTATGTGGCCCTGACTGGCCTGAAACTTGCTATGTAGACCAAGCTGGTCTTGAGCGCACAGAGATCTGCCCGCCTCTGCCTTCCAAGTGCTGGGATTAAATATGTGTGTCCACGCTGGGCAACTGTCACGTTTTTTTATATGTATACCTTTATATTTTATTTTACTTGGCGCACACTGCCTTTCCCTGTAGCACCTCTCTATCCCCTTTCTGCTAGTCCCGTTTTGCCCTCCAAATAGTTCCCCCCTTCTGTTTTCATAAAATACATATTCATCACCCTAACTTTATTCCCCTTTCTCTTTTCCCTTTAGACCCATTTCCTCCATCCATAGCTCTTTTATGCTTTCATGACCTGTATATAGGTTCCACATGTGAAAGAAAATGTGGTATTGGTCTTTTTGAGTATGGGTTTATTTCACTTCCCATGATCTCCATTTCCATCCATTTTCCTGTGATTGCCAATCTTCCTTATGATAGAATAAAATTGTGTTCTGTATATACACCACATTTTCTTTATCCATTCTTCTGTAGATGACCATCTAGGCTGGTTCCACATCTTGGCTATTATGACTAGTACAGCAGTAACCATGGATGTGCAAGTATCTCTGTGTATGCTGACTTGGAATCCTTACAGTATATACCCAGAATAGTATAACTAGATTGTATGGTTGTTCTATTCTTAGGGTTTTTTTGTTTTGTTTGTTTGTTTTTAAGCCTCCATACTGATTTACATAGTGACTGTACTAGTTTACCTTCTCACCGGCAGTGTATAGTGGTTCCTCTTTCCATATACCAGCAGTTGTTCCTGTTTTCTTCATGATAGCTATTCTATCTTAGCATAGTTTTATTAATCTGAATGTAGTTTTAATTTGTATTTCCTTGGTGGCTAAGAATGTCGAATGCATCTTCAAATACTTATTGACCATTTGTATTTCTTGCTTTGAGAAATGTCTGTTCAACTCATCAGCCCAATCATTGATTGATTTGGGGATTTTTGGTATTTAATTTTTGAAGTTGTTTATATATTCTAAATGTTATTCCCCTTAGTAGGGATTTTTCTCCATTTAGTGGACTGTTTCTTCACTCTGATGATTGTTTGCTTTGAAGCAGATTTTACATTTCATGTGATATCATTTGTTGTTTTCTATACCACTGACATCTTCTTCAGAAAGTCCTGGCCTGTGCTTATACTTGAAATGTGCTCCCTATCTATTTCATAGTTTCAGGTCCTAAGGTTTTTGATCCATTTTGAATTCATTCTTCTTCAAGGTGAGAGATAAGGATATAATTTCATTCTACCTGTGGATGTCCAGTTTTCCAGCACTATTTGTTGCATAAACTGTCTTTTTTCAATCTCTGTTTTTGATACCATTGTCAAAGATTAGGTGACTATAGCTGTGTAAGTTTATTTTGGGGTCTTTAATTCTATTCCATTGGTCTATATATTTGGTTTTGTACTAGTATTGTATAGTTTTTGTTTCTATGGCTCTGTAGTATAGTTTGAGATCTGATATTGTGATGCCTCCCATATTGCTCTGTTTGCTTAGGATTGCTTTGAGCATTTTAGGGTCAGGTGCTTCCATTTGAATTTTAGAATAATTTTTTCTGGTTATGTGAAAAATGTCATTGGAATTTAAATGGGGAATTGCAGTGAATCTGTAGATCATTTCAGTATAAAATCATTTCCACAATATTAACTCAGATGACCTATGATCATTGAAGGTTTTTCCATCTTCTGGTGTCTTCAGTTTCTTCAGTGTTTTAATTGCCTCCTTGGTTAGGTTTATTCCTGAGTAGTTGTTTATTATTATTATTATTATTATTATTATTATTATTATTATTATTTTGTATGTATGAGTGTATTGCCTGCATGTGTGTTAAGTGCACGTGTCGTGCAATGCCTCCAGAGGTCAGAATACACTGTCGGAGCCCTGAAACTGGAGTTAGACAGTTGTTAGCTGCCATGTGGGTGCTGGGAATCAAATCTGGGTCCTCTGCAAGAGTAATCAGTGCTCTTAACAGCTGAGCTACCTCTCCAGCCCTGTGAGTAGTTTCTTGGAGCTATTATGAATGTATTTTTTTCCTAATTTCTTTCTTGGCAAATTTGTTGATAATGTGAAGGAAAGCTACTGTTTTTGTTTTCCTGTGCGGGGAACTGAACTCAAGGCTTTTTGCTTATGAGGCAAATGCTCTACCACTGAGATAAATCTGTAATCCCATGCTACTGATTACTGTATATTCAGGTTTTTTTTCTAATTAATTAATTAATTAATTAATCTATTTATCTATTTATTTTGGTCTTTTTGAGACAGGGTCTCCCTGTAGCTCCAGCTGCCCTGGAACTCACTATGTAGACCAGGCTGGCCTTGAACTCACAATCTGCCTGCCTCTGTCTTCCAAGTGCTGGGATTAAAAGCGTGCACCACCATGCCCAGCTTATTTTTTTTTTAAATGTATATGCGTGTATTGCCTGCATGTAGGTCAGTGCACCTGTGTCGTGCAATGCTCACAGAGGTCAGAAGAGGCTGTCGGATTCCCTGGGACTGGAGTTACAGACAGTTATTAGCTGCCATATGGGTGCTGGGATTCGAACCTGGGTTTTCTCCAAGAACAACCAGTGATTTTAACCTCTGAGCCATCTCTCCAGCCCCTTTTTATTCAGTTATTATGTTGCTATTTTGCTAAAAATGTTTATAAAATCTAAGATTTCTGATAGTCTTTAAGCCTTTAAAACATAGGATCATGTCATTTTCAAATAGGGGTAATTTTACTCCTTTCTTCCCTATTTATATCCCTTTTATTTCTTTCTCTTGCCTTATCACCCTAGCTAAGACCTCAAGCACCTATCAAAGAGGAGGGAATGAGTACATGTGTCTTATTCTTGATTTTAGAGGAATACCTCCAGTTTTACTTCATTCAGTGCACTGTTAACTATAGGCTTGTCATAGATACCTTATTGTGTTCAGATGTTTTCATCCCTACTTTCTTTTTTTATTGTGAAGGAATGGTGTACTTTGTCAAATGCCTTTCCCTGTTTATTGGGACAATCATGTGATTTCTATCCCTAAGTTTATGTTACATTTTAAATTTTAATAACTTGCATATATTGACTCATCCTTGTATGCTTGGAATGAAACCACCTTGGTTGTGGTGTATGATCTTCTTAACATGTTCTTTTTGTTGTTTTTTTAAAAATGTGTGTGAGTGTTTCATATAAGTGCATCACCTGTGTGAAATGTCTACAGAGGCCAGAAGAGGGCGTCAGATCCTCTGGAACTATATGTAGTTACAGATGGTTGTTAGCTGCTATGTGGGCACTAGGAATCAAACCTGGGTCCTCTGCAAGAGCATTGGATGCTCTTAACCACTGAGCCATCTCTCTAGCTCCTCTTAATGTGTTCTTAAATTTGTCTTGCAGGTATTTTATGGGAAATTTTTAAATCTATTTTCATGGGGTCACAGTTTTCTCCTTTTGTTAGGTCCTTATCTGGTTTTGGTATCAGAATAATGCAAGCTTCATAGAATGCGTTTGGGCAGTGTTCTTTTCCTTTCTATTTTATGGAACAGTTTGAGGGGCATTAGTATTAGCTCTTTCTTAAAGATTTGGTGAGTTCAGCAGTGACTCCCTGCAGCCTTGGGCTTTTCTTTGTAGACTCTTGATTGCTGCTTCACTCTCATTACTTGTTATGGATCTGTCTAAATTGTTTATAAGCTCTTGATTTAATTTTGATAGGACATATGTATCTAGGAGTTATCCATTTCTTCTAGATTTTCTAGGGTTTTTTGGACTATAATAGTCAAGGTATGCCATAATGATCCTCTGGTTTCAATAGAAGCAGTTGTAGCATCTTTTTTACCTCTAAATTTGTGAATTTTTGCCTTCATCTCTTTCTTTTGGTTAGATTAACTCAGGGTTTGTTAATCTTGCTTATTTTTTCAGGGAACCAACTCTTCAACTGACCTATGTATTCTTTTAGTTTCAAGGCTTTTTTTTTTTTTTTTTAAGCAGGGTCTTCCCATAGTCCTAGCTGGCCTGGAACTTGCTATATAGACCAGGCTGGCCTCAAATTCATAGAGATTCTCCTGCCTCTGCCTCCTGAATGCTAAGATTAAAGGCATGCACCACCAAGCCCAGCCCTGTTTTAGTTTCTATTCTTTAATTTCTGCCTTAATCTTTATTATAGTTTGCTGCCTCATGCTTTTGGATTTGGTTTATTCTTGTTTTTCTTTTCTTTTCTCTTTTGAGACAGGTCTCATGTAGTCCAGGGTGATTTTGAAATCATTATGTAGCTGAGGATGACTCAAGCTCCTGATTCTGTGGCTTTACCTCACAAGTGCTGAGATTACAGGCATAAGCTATCATGCCTAGTTGGTCTTGTTTTTCTAAGACCTTGAGGCATATCATTATTTATTTAACATTTCTCTGAGTTTTTAATGTAAACACTTATAACTATACGCTTCCTTCTTAGAACTATCTTAGCTGTATCTCTGAAGTTCTGGTATGTTGTGTATTCATTTTTATTTGAGTCTGGAATTTAATTTCCTCCATGATTTCTTCAGTGATCACAATGTTCATTCAAGAGTATACTGTTCAGTCTCCAAATATTTATGTGGTTTCTTTTATTTCTCTTACTAATGATTTATAGTTTTATTCCACTCTGATCTGATAAGATATATAAAATTATTTTGATTTCTTATTAAGACATCCTTTGTGGGGCTAGAGAGATGGCTCAGTGGTTAAGAACACTGGTTGTTCTTGCAGAAGACCCAGGTTCAAATCCCAGCACCCACATGACAGCTAACAACTGTCCGAAACTCTAGTCCCAGGGGATCTGACAGCCTCTTCTGTCCTCTGCAGGCATTGCATGACATGGGTGCACTAACACACATGCAGGCAATACACTCATACACATAAAATAAAAATAATAAATAAAAAAATTTAAAAAAGACATCCTTTGTGACCTAGAGTGTGATCTATTTTAGAGATCATATGGGTTGCTAAGAATGTATATTCCCTATCTGCTGAATAGAATATTCAGTAGATAACATCGGGGTCCTTTTGATCTGGAAATAGATTAACTTTGTAGGGTGTGTGTGTGTGTGTGTGTGTGTGTGTGTGTGTGTGTGTTACTTTTTAGTTTGAATGAACTAACTAAAAATGAGAGTAGGGTATTGAAGTCATCCACCATTGTTATACCGGGACCTTTCTGATTGGTTATGCTCACCAGTATGTGCTTTACTAAGTTGGGAACCCCAACATTTGGTGTGTTTATTTGTCATGTCTTCTCGATTGATTTTTCTCTTTTCCTCTCCTTACTGGTGCTAGAGTTTTGCTGGCTTAGTGCGTTGGTCGTGATGATCCTTTCCTAGCTGTCCTTTGCTCATCTGGTCCTCTAGTGAATTTTTTCCTTTCTTCTTTATTCTCTCGCATTTGTTTTTATGCTCTGGTATTTAGACTTTCTTCCTGACTCTGGGTGCTATCTGTAAGGCTCTCCTGCGCTGCTGGTTTGGTGCTCATGAGCTGCTTTGTTTTCTGCTTGTCTTGACATATCCTTATATTTCCCTCAATGTTGAAAGATATCTTTTCTGTATACAGTGGTCTTGGTGGGCAGTTATTTACTTTCAAGGCTTGAAACATATTATTCCAGGAGCTAAAGAGAAGGTTTAGTAGTTAATAGGTCCCAGCACCCATGGGAGGAACTTATAACTCCATCTCCAGGGGATCTGACACCTCTGGCCTGCGGACACTACACTCATGTGCACACACACCCCATACACATTTTTTTTTTTTGTCTTTTTGAGACAGGGTCTCCCTGTAGCCCCAGCTGTCCTGGAACTCACTATGTAGACCAGGCTGGCCTTGAACTCACAGAGATCCTCCTGAGTGCTGGGATTAAAGGCGTGCACCACCACGCCTGGTGCACATTTTTTAATGCAGGAAATGCATCATTCAGTGCTTTCCTGGCCTTTAGGATCACTGATGAGAGATCGGATGTTATTCTAGGTGCTTATCTTTGTGAGCTGGCATTTTTCCATTATAGCTTTTAATGTTGTTTCTTTGTATTTTTGATATCTTGACTACATGTCATTATAAATGGCTCTTATGTTTGGATGCTGCTCTAGATTACAGAAATGTTCTGCTGTAATTTCATTGGATAAGCTCTCTATGCCTTTAGTTTTTATCTCATCTCTTTCTTTTACTCTATGGATTCTTAAGTTTGGTATCTTGATCATGTCACAGAATTCTTTGTTCTTGCTCAAAGTCCAATGTGGTTTAGTCAAGGTTGAAAATACTAACCTCACTATATAACCTTTAAATTCAGCACTCCAGAGGCAGAGGCAGTAGGAGCTCTGTGAGATCTAGGCCAGCCTGGTCTAAATAGCAAGTTCCAGGCCAGCTGAGGCTACAGAAAGACAAAAAAAAAAGAAAAGAAAAGAAAAGAAAATACTATCATAAAAAAAATGGGGCTATGGGTATAGCTCAGTAGTAGAACATGTCCGTATTGTATAGAGGACCTGGGTTCAGTTCCTAGTACCCAAACTTTTACAAATGTTAGTATGATTTGTGTAAGCTTTGGCTTTGATCAACAGGAAACTCAGTGTTCATTCCCTTTGAAGAAATTATATTGTTTTAAAAAAATAGTTATTGTTTGTTTTATTTTGAGACAGGGTCTCACTGTATAGCCTAAACTTGCCATGTAGCCCCTGCTGGTATTTAATTTAACAATCCTGCATCAGCCTCCCAAGTAGCTAGAATTATAAGCATGTACTACTTTACCTGCTTTATATTTCATTTTACTACATAATTACATTGTATTTCTATGAAAACATTTCAGTGGATATAAAAATGTCATTTTTTGGCAACAGCTAAAAATTCTCATTCTGGAATACACGTTAATTTTCTAGACATTATAAAGTAATGGCATTATAAAGTAATAACATTTAAGGGTACTGGGGATATGGCTCAGTGTATACAGTGCTTGCCTAGCATGTGTAAGGCCCTGGGTTTGATTCTAAGCACTCTTCCTCCATCTCCCCTAAAATTTAAAGCAATGTTCCAAATGATGGAAGATGAGGAAAGGAAGTAGAAAAAAACTAAGTAATATATGCCTATACAGAATTATATGTAGTCCATTTCTATATGTAGTTTAATGCCAGATGAAAGTTTCAGACTGCAATGAGTGTAAGAACTTTTTCCTTCTTACTGCTAAGAATGGGTTCTAGTCAACTTGCACTTGCTATATATCTTTGTGGGAGAAATAAAAAAAAAAATAAGATGACTATTTGAATGTATATTTTAGTTTTTTCTTGTAAAAATTTTAACTAATCCAGCTAAGCTATAATATTGACGTGGATTTAGGATGCCAGGACTCCTTTGGTGTTTTGTTTTGTTGTTAAGTAAAGCATACCAGGTATCATTTATTTAGTCATGTATGTGGCATTTGAAACATTTCTCAAAGTCATCAGTCTTTGTCCATGGATAGGCTTTTCTGAGGAACACTTAGATCGCCTTTTCTCTCCATTAGTTCACATATTTAGATTCAAATACTCATAATATTTCAGGATTCCAATTCTGATTTTTCTTATAATATTCATATTGAAAGCAGCAGTCAACTCTACTGATAAAACTGTTGTTATTTTGCTTCCAAGGAAAAACTTGCAGACTTAACACCACCATTTAATCATCCTAATACAGGGGATTTGAAGTGCAGAAGAAACACAAGTGATGAACAATGAAACAGCTATAGATCTGCATTATCATACTTAGTTGGATAACATCATCGTTTCATTTATACAAGAAATACGAAATTGTTATAAATTAAATCTGACTCTGAATTTTTCAAGCTGGTGAGATGGAGACTCCTGTTACTCCTTATGGGGCATGTGGAGAAGAGTGTGCCTCCCTTTCTTTCCTTTTTCTGTCCCCATCTGCATAAGAGTAGTACGAGAATCTGAGGATGGTTAAAAAGGTGGCCCTCCTGTCTGCAGTTGATTATGCTCGTGACTGATACCCTTATGGAACAAATAACAGAGTTTAGAAAAGACATTAGACACTGCTAGGTTTTGGTCAAGCCTGGCTGTGAGAGGATGTGCCAGTTTTGAGTACCGTGAGTTCAACCTTTTCCAGAGTACTGTGGATTAATAACCAGAATTGATAATAATACCATAGCTTTTACTTGAATGTGAAATTATTTCAATAACAGTCAACAATTATTTTTGAGGCTAATTCTGTTCTAAAACTATGATAGAAAAGAAAGTTGAGGAGCTGGAGAGATGGTTCAGCAGTTAAGAGCACTGGCTGCTCTTGCAGAGGACCTGGGTTTGATTCCCAGTACCCACATGGTGATTAACAATTCCGAGGTTAACAGTTCCTGTGCCTTTTCTGACCTCCATGGCCATTGCATAACATGGGTGCACTTACATACATACACAAAAAATAAAAATAATAAAATATTTTTAAAAACTTGAGTATGGGGGCTGGAGAGATGGCTCAGCATTTAAGAACACTGGTTCTTGCAGAAGACCCAGGTTCGAATCCCAGCACCCACATGGTAGCTAACAACTGTCCTTAACTCCAGTTCCAGAGGATCTGACAGCCTCTTCTGTCCTCCGCTGGCATTGCAAGACATGGGTGCACTAACCTACATGCAGGCAATACACAAATACACGTAAAATAAAAATAATAATAAGCCGGGCCGGCGTGGTGGTGCACAGCACAGCTTTAATCTCAGCACTCGGGAGGTGCGGGGGGCGGGGGGGGGCGTCTCCTGAGGAGCTCAGCTCTGTCCTGCAGACTGGTCAGGGGAAACCCGCCGTGGGTAAGGTCAGGGAAAGGTGAGTGCGCTGTCCGCCTGTTCTGCCAGCTCTCCACACTCGAGGACAATCAGACGCGACAGGGAATCTTGTCAAGCAGGAGTTCGTTTATTGCAGGTGTTTCAGAACTTATAAAGGCATCTGGAAATCCCCCACTCCCCTGAGGGTATCCAGTCAGTTTAAAGGTCAATCGAGCAGGAAGGCAGCACTTCATGGATCTTAAGGATGATCTCCAGCTGATTATGCACTCCTCAGCAGTGTGGAAGTATCTGTCAGCCAGTCTGAAGACTTTCAAAACAAGTCAGGCCACGTCTATCCCACTTCCTCTCAGCGTCGTCTTTGCAGGGTCGCTCGCGGGCTCCCACAGGGAGGCAGAGGCAGGCGGATCTCTGTGAGTTCAAGGCCAGCCTGGTCAACATAGTGAGTTCCAGGACAGCTGGGGCTACTAAAGGATAAATAAAATTAAAAGTATAAATAAAATTCCCCAGGGGGCTAGAGAGATGGCTCAGTGGTTAAGAACACTGACTGTTCTTGCCGAAGACTCAGGTTTGAATCCCAGCACCCACATGTCAGCTAACAACTGTCCATAACTCCAGTTCCAGGAGATTTGACAGCCTCTTCTGTCCTCTGCGGGCCCTGCATGACATGGGTGCACTTACCTACATGCAGGCATAATACTCATACATATAAAAATAATAAAATATTTTAGTAAGAGTTGAGTAAAGAGTTGAGTATGATACATTACCCTCAAGAATTATTGTAGGTAGTGCTGGATTTGGACCCCACTTGGTAGAATACTCATCTAGCATGTACAGAATCCTGAGATTGATCCCCAGCACCATATAAACCAGGCATGGTGGTGCATGCCTGTAATCTCAGCACTTGAGAAGTGGGAGTAGGAATATTAGAAGTTCAAGGTCATCCTCAGCTACTTAGCGAGTTGGAGGCCACCCTGAGCTAGAGACCTTTCTCAAAAAAAAAAAAAAAGTCTAGGTTTGCAGAGTAATGAAAAAATAGATGTCTAAGTCAATTAAGGATAGCATAGTAGATGAAATGGATGTGCTGAATGTATAGAAGTGGGAGGGGTCAAAGATGTCTTCCTGAATAAGGTAATGTTTTACCTGGGAATTTTAGGGAAAAGAAGAGAATTTCCAGCTGAGAAAATGGCATCTGTGAGGTCATTTCAGAAAAATTTTACATTGTTTTGTTTTAAAATCTGTAATTTAGGGACTGGAGAGATGGCTCAGCAATTAAGAGCACTGGCTATTCTTGCAGAGGACCCAGATTTGGTTCCTAGCACCTACGTGGAGACTAACAACTATCTGTAATGCCAGTTCTAGGGGATCCAGTGCCCTCTTCTGGGCTTCACAGGCACTGCACACATGTGGTACACTTACATACATGTAGGCAAACCATTCATACACAAAAAATAAAAATAGATAAATAAAAATTAGGGGCTGGAGAGATGGCTCAGTGGTTAAAAGCACCTGCTGCTCTTGCAGAGGACCTGGGTTCAGTTCCCAGTACCCACATGGTGGCTAACAACTTCCGTAACTCCAGTTCCAGGGGATTTGACATCCTCTTCTGACCTCTATGGGCATTGCACAACACAAGTGCACTTACATACATGTGAGCAATGCACATACACATTGAAAAATAAAAATAATAAATTAATTTTAAAAATAAAAAATTAAACACAATCCTCATGTGAGGACCCTAAAGATAGACTTTAAAAATTGTATATTTTATAATGCCGTACCATTTTCTTCTTGATATGTATAATTAATGTATTTTCTTTTTTTCCATCAACTCCAGCATTGATAAATTTTTTTTACAGTATCAGCTTTTAGTACTTGGGTGGCTGAGGGAAGATGATCATTGTGGAATGGAGGCCAGTCTGTGCTACATAGTAAGACTCTATCTCAAACAAATACACAAACAAAACAACAAAAATGAAGCAAAAAACCCTCCCAGCTTTTAGTTTGATACTCTCTGTTTATTGATTTTTTTTCTTTTAACATAATTTCTTTTTCATTATTTAATTTTTTTGTCTTTTTGAGACAGGGTCTTTCTGTAGCCCCAGGTGACCTGGAAAACTCTATGTAGACCAGGCTGGCCTCAAACTCAGAAAGATCTGCCTGCCTCTGACTTCACCTCCCAAGTGCTGGGATTAATGGCATGCTTCATTCCATTAATGGCATGCTTCATTATCATTTCATTCTTTATCCTCAGTTTTAATTTTGTTTTTTTTATTTATTTCCTTAAGATAAATGCTTATAATTTTATTTTTAACCATTTTTCTAATATATTTCATAGAGATCTACCTGCCTCTGCCTGCTGAGTATTGGGATTAATCCAGACATGAGCCACCATGCCTGGCTCCCAAATATTTCATTTATATTTTATTTATTTATACTTTGATTTTATGTTGTGTATGAGTGTATTGCCTGCATGTATATAAGTACACCTGTGTCATGCAATACCCTTGGAGGTCAGAAGAAGGTGCTGGATCCCTTGGAACTAGAGTTACAGATGGTTGTTAGCCATCATGTGAGTACTGGGAATTGAACCCAGGTCCTCTGCAAGAGCAGCCAGTGCTCTTAACCTCTGAGCCATCTCTCCAGCCCCCTAACATATTTATATAGTGCCACAAAGTTCTACAAAGTTTGGCTTTAATTATCTCCCACAAGGTTATTTTTCTCTTCTCTTTCTCTTCCTTTTCCAAGGTCTCATTGTGTAGCTGAGCTGGTTTTGAACTCACCAGGTAGACCAGGCTGTCCTCAAAGTCTTTTTGGTGAGCCTGTGCCTTTGCTGGGTGCAGCATCTCTCCAGCCCTGGGCTCAAACTCTTGAACCTCATGACTTAGCTCCTTCCCACTGAATACTGGGATTACAGGTGTGCATCACTATGCCAGGCTTTTCCCAAAAATTTTGATATATTATTTTATTTTTTTACCCTTGGGCCATTTGGAAACAAATTAAGCTAAGTGAGTTTTAAGTAAATTGCAATTTTTTAGTTTCTGACTACTTATTTACATTTTCAGTGCTGAGATTGAACTCAGGCCTCACATATGCTAGGCAGATGCTGCATTACTAAGCTGCACCTCCATCCCTAAATCCTTCAGTTGACTGTGATCTGAAGACTTGCTCTGTATGATATCAGTTATTTCTGTAGCGTTCCAGAAGGAATGCATAATCTGATTTTAATCATGAAGAAGCATCAGCAAATCTACATGAGCAGTCTTCTAGTTTAAAACAGAACACATATGTATAATTAACCTGTGTCAATTAAAAATGTATAATAAGAGCCGGGCGTGGTGGCACATGCCTTTAATCCCAGCACTCAGGAGGCAGAGGCAGGCAGATCTCTGTGAGTTCAAGGCCAGCCTGGTCTACATAGTGAGTTCCAGGACAGCTGGGGTTAGAAGGAGACTCTGTCTCAAAAAGACAAAAATAAATAAATAAATAAATAAATAAATAAATAAATAAATATGAATAATAGAATAAGGGAAGAGGATACTATTCTCTTTAAAAATACTCACTAGGGCCAGGCATATGCCTTTAATCCCAGCACCTGGGAGGCAGAAGCAGGCAGATCTTTGTGAGTTCAAAACCAGCCTGGTCCACAAAGTGAGTTCCACGCAGCTGGGGCTACAGGGAGACCTGTCTCAAAAAGGCAGAAAAAAAATTTTCTGAGTCTCAAATTTCATCTCAGAGTCAGGAGTCTAGGCTTTGCTTAGTTACATAGTTTGGCTTAGGTTTCCTCACAAGGTTGCAGCCAGATTCTCAGCCAGGACTGACTAGTTACTCAAGGCTCTGCTGGGGTTAGAGTCGTCCAAGATCACTCATGATGGTAACAGGCAGCTTCAGTTTCTCCTGTAGGCCACTCCATTAGGCTGCTCGCTGCCTGGCCGCTTGCTTCCCTCAGAGCAAGTGATCCAATACAGTGAGAGAGCCCTGGGACAGAAATTAAAGTCTTTTACAGCCTGATCTCCTGTATGGCAGATGGTCACTTCTCCCCATTGGTTGCACAGACTGACCCTGACACCATGCAGGGAGTACAGAAGCATTTTAAAGCCAAGAAGCACAGATCATTGGAAACAATCTTGAAACCTGGGGGCCCCCCCCCCCCAAATATAACAATCTTGCAACTATATCCTGAAAGGGAAAGGAAATAATGGTCAAAAACCCATTATTGGGCCAGTAACAAGACTAAAGTATCAGGTATAGATTAAACTGTAGATTAGATTAGTAGTTATGAATGCCGAATTTCCTAAAGTTGATGGGTATAAAGTCCCATCCCTCAGTATCTTCAGGGGACTGATCCTAGGATCCCCCTGTAGATACCAAGGGATCCTTCTCTGCTCACAAGTGCATGTGGCACATGTGTGTCTCTAAGAATCCAACCCAGGGCCTAATGCATGCATGCACTCTACCACTGAGCTACATTCCCAGCCCTAGCTTTTATTTCTTTAAATGTCAGAAATAGCATAGAATGCTTATATCCTGAAGAATAATCTGAGGGGAAAATTGATGCAGGATAGAAGTTCCTGGAGTGATGTCTCTTACCAAGAGTGAAGAGGATGTAGACAAAAGTTTTGGTTGACCAGTGAACTTGTAGGAACTCCCTGTAGGTAGAAGGCTTTATTGGTAGAGCGAGAAATTTCCTTTTCTGTGGGAGACTCACATCTCTGTGGGAGATACACAGTTGAACTACCTCATTAGTTCAATGACACTGGAATAAAAAAAAGATGTTTAAAGTAGTTTATTCTTTTGTAGTTTATGCATTTATAATCCTATTGACCTATTATTTTAAACCATGCATCCCTTTTCAGAAAACATTGAAATAATCACATGACAGCATAGTAAATTTGCACTTGGACTTGGCAAAAAAGCCAAGAAGTGATGTTGTTATAGGGAGTTTGAATTACAAAATTATTATAGCAGGAAACCTACACTGAGTGAGAACTTACCACTCTTTAGAAAATTAGTAGTTGGGCTTTTAATCTACAGTCTAAATTTCCTCCTGGAAGAAAACCTTTTAGAACCACTTTTGTGTTGTTAGGTTTTGTTTGTTTCTTTTTTTTTTTTAAGTATTTTGATTAATTTTGAGCAAGGACTCGTTGGGGTGGCTTAGTGCAGAATGCTGATTGTAGATCATGTGGCCTCTGGCTGCTTAATGCTTTCTGTGGTTTGGTACCTTTAGTACTCCGTCTCAGAGCTGTTTTGAAGATTGAATGAGTTATTAAATGGATAACACTGAAATAGCACCTAGTGCATTTTAAAGGTTGAATAAACATTAGTTGGCTTTTCCTCCCTTGCACTGGAGGAAAGAGCAGGTTGAACTGGGAATCAAAGCAAAGCACTGTTTGAAGAGCTAAGAGGTGTTACCTATTCCAGGAAGCTTCCTGCCATCTTTTGTACTTCAGTATCATTGCAATTCTGTATTGAGACGGCCTGTTTAGTGTATGCTCCCTATAAATGCTAAGGTTGTCAAGAGAAGGAAGAGACCCTGTTTCATTCATTCGCTCATTCCTACATGCACTCATTCGTACACATGGTTACCCCTCAGTCTACTAATATTTCAATACTGTCTTTGTTTACCAGGTACTGGGAATAATCAGTGCCTAGCAGGGTAACAGGCTCTGCCTTCACTGGATTTGTATTCTGTAGGAGAAAGCTAAACAGTCATCCAAAACAAATAAGAAGACTGCACAGTTTGATAAACTTTATGATAGTATGAGCAGGAACAGGGCAGGGCTGATGAATGGCAGAGCACACAGCTGAGCCTCAAGACCATGTTCTGATCTAATGACACTAAGTATAGGGGATAAGAAATGATGAATAAGACGGGCGTGGTGGCGCACCCCTTTAGTCCAGCACTCAGGAGGCAGAGGCAGGTGGCTCTCTGAGTTCAATGCCAGCCTGGTCTACATAGTGAGTTCCAGGTCAGCTGCGGCTACAGGGAGACCCTGTCTTAAAAAAAGAAAAGAAAAAAAAAAGACCAAAAAAAGAAATGACGAATAAATAGTAAAATCTATGCAGCGCCTACCACAGCAACCCCAAGGGAAATATGATTATTATTTATGACTAACTAGAGGCTAGACACAGTACTAAATATCATAATTGTGTGCTAAGTACCATGTGTTAATTATGCTGTGTAATTTCACTCTATCCCTGCAATGCTAGTAGCAGATTCCTTTTACAAATGAACAAAGATTCAGGATTTTAGATACCCTGTTCAAAGTTACACAGATAGTATCAGAATGCAGATTTTATTCAAGTCAGTCTTTTGACCATAATGTAGGAACTGATAAAAATCTAAGTAAGCAACTAATTTGGGAGAGGACCAGAAGTATGCCTGTTGAGATGCTTGGATTTTTAAAAATTTATTATCATTTTTTTATGTGTATGAGTATATTGCCTGCATCTATGTAAGTGCACCCATGTCATTCAGTGCCTATGGAGGTCAGAAGAGGGCGTTGGATCCCCTGGAACTGAAGTTATTGATGATTGTTAGCCACCATGTGGATGCTGGGAACCAAACCCAGGTCCTCTGCAAGAGCAGCCAGTGTTTTTAACCACTGAGCCATCTCTCCAGTCCTGAGACCCTTTGATTTTTGGATAATAAAGTCTATTGAAGGATAATTCTGTAAATCACATTTGGATTGTGAAAACGTCAGTCAATAGGATTAAAATCATTATCTTTGCTAGTAATTACTCTTCCCATCTCCTAGAGTTTGTGACTATATTATTTACCATTTACTCAGTGTAATTGAACAAGATACTTAACCTCTTTCAACTCACATTTCTTCATATGACAGAGATGATAGTAACTGCCAATCCTGAAATATTATATGACACTGGTAAATTAGAATGATGTCTTAATATTCTTAATGGACCATAAACCACTTGAGGGTGGTCAATGGGTTATCTGTCTTCCTATGCCCCACAGCAGGAAAGGGATCATCTTATAGTATGTATTTATAGGCACACAGTAAATACAGTTGAAGAAACTAATGATGCGTCAGGCCTTTACTGTTATGATAACCTACAGCAGGAACCTGGAGGCTGACACAACTTGGTTAGTAATTTTGATTGTCTTGATGAGACCCTTATGTTTGCCTGGGATGTATTTTGGGTTCTGATTGTAATAAAATGCTCTTTGCTTCTGAGAACTATTTCAGTTCCTTTTTAGCAACTTTGCTTCATATATAAACAGTTTGGCAGAGAATGGGAATGTGACATAGGGAGCAGTTGGCTTGCTGACGCAGGCACACTGAGCTTGTGATGCTTAGCCATAGGTATAGCTGAGATAACGGCGCCGATGCCGGGCAGTATTCTTTAGACACAGGTGAATGTTAATGACTGCCAAGTCTAAAGCCAATGCTTAGGCTCTGATAGTCCAAGTTAAAAGCTGAAATTAAAGATTATAATATGGAATTGGCATCATTATGATTTGAATAACATATGCTTCTATCAAATCTAACAAACTCAGAAGTTTTTAAAAAAAGAAATAATAAGTTTAGCTATACTCATATTTTTAAATTACATCATTCCACAGTTGTGTACTTGAGGGTGTCCTCCCACAATGTACACATTAAAAGATGAAGCTTTGATTTGATTTCCTACTTTGGCTCAGATCATATGAATTCTCCAGACCTTTTCCTCCTGTGTATTTTGTGCTTTTGGTTTGCTTATCTAAGGATACATTTTATTTATTTATTTGTAGTCCCAGCTGACCTGAACTCACTATGTAGACCAGGCTGGCCTCAAACTCATAGAGATTGACCTGCCTCTGCCTCCAGAGTGCTAGGATTAAAGGCATGTGCCACCATGCCCAGTTTAAGACTATATTTTTTAAAAATAAGTTTTGGTTTACAGTAAAACTGAGAGAAAGGTACAGGATATCACACATCTGCTGCCCCATAACTCTTCCATTATCAGCATGTCCCAAATAAGCTGCATAGTTAGTGTGGTTGGATCCATACTGATTCTTCATCATTACCCAAAGGCTGGAATTGACACCAGGATTAATTCTGGGTGTTAGACAATACACAGGGTATATTTGCTGCTCAAAAATACTTCAACCTCATTTTCCACCTGTTCATCCCTCTCTGTGTCCTGACTTCTGGCAACCACTGATCTTTCTGCTGTCTCCATTGTTTTTGCAGACTGTCATATAGTTGGAATGACATATTATAGAGACTTTTTATATTGCCTTTTTTGGGGGGGGTTCTTTTTGAGACAGGGTCTCCCTGCAGCCCCGGCTGTCCTGGAACTCACTATGTAGACCAGGTTGGCTTCGAACTCACAGAGATCCGCCCGCCTCTGCCTCCCGAGTGCTGAGATTAAAGGCGTGCACCACCACGCCCAGCTTATATTGCCTTTTAAAAATAACAATGTAATATAAAAGCCAGGCGTGGTGGCCAGCCTGGTCTACATAGTGAGTTCCAGGCCAGCGGGGTTGCAAGAGAGACCCTGTCTCAAAAAGACCAAAAAAAAGTGAAATTGATTTCTCTCTTCTTTTTACTACTGAATAATATTCCAGTGTCTGGATATATCACAGTTTGTCCATTCATTTACAGCATTAGTGAGCTTTCTGTTATTGTAAATATATACCTGAGATAAGTCGAGGTAAACAGAAGATGAGGTTGTTCAGCTCATAGATTTGGAGGATTCAGTCCATGTCACCTAGTTGTTGCTTTGCACCTGTGGCAGCACAACATCATAGAGTGTGTGGCAAGGACTACCTCACAGTCCTAATGAACTGGAAGCAAAGACAGAGGGGAGGAGACCAAGGTGTCCATATCCCCTTCAAGGGCATGGTCCTGATGATCTAATTTCCTTCTCCTATACCTCACATCCTAAAGGTTTTACCATTTCCCAGGACTATTACAGGCTGGGGCACATGGGCCTCTGGGGAACAGTCAAGATCCAGACTGTAGCACCTGTTTTCGCAATTGCCAAAAGTTAGTCACTTTTCATTCTGAGATAAAGTATCTAAACAACTTTGGGAAGGAAGGAGCTCTTTTGGCTCACAGTTTAGAGGATTCAGCAGTGGTCATTAGATTCTAGGTTCAGGCATGGGGAGGCAGAATATCATAATGGGGTACATGTAGTAGAGCAAAGTGACTGGCTCTGTAGTGGACAAGAGGCAGGGGCAGAGACTGGAAGGGGCCAGGAACAAGAAATACCCTTTAAAGATGCCCCTGGTGACCTCCTTCCTTTAGCCAGGTCCCACCTCCTAATAGCAACAGTGATTGTTCTCAGTGATAAACCCAGCACCCTTATGATCCAGTCACATCTCAGCAGTGCCACCAGCTGTTACCTTTAACACGAGTGTTCAGGGAGGACATTTCATATTTAAACCAGGGCTGCAAGTATCCTAAAGTTGCTATAAGCATTTGTGTATAGGCTTTTGTGTGCACATAGGTTTTCAACTCATTGCTCAATCACATAGTAACAGTTTATAGAGGCTCCTTCACAGGAAGTGGTCATGACCTGAGAAGCTGAAAATAATCATATATTGGAAGATGCGTTTGGTACATTTAACCTATTGAACGGCATAGCTTTTGCAGCATCTTGCACTGTGGGGTATGGCTACTTCCCTTTACTGTCACTGCTGCTGCTCAGCAGAGTGAGGAAGCGTCTTACAGCATACCACTAGCCTGGGAAAAGGTCACAACATATAATTTCTTCTTAAGAGTCTTCATGAAACATTTTATCTTTTTTTTTTTTAATGTGTATGAGTGTATTGTTTGCATGTATGTGAGTGCCCCCGTGTCGTGCAATGCCTCAGAGGTCAGAAGAGGGCTTTGGATTCCCCTGGAACTGGAGTTAAGGACGGTTTGTAGCTGCCATGTGGGTGCTGGGAATCGAACCCAGGACCTCTGCAAGAGCAGGCAGTGCTCTCAACTGCTGAGCCATATTTCCAGCCCCCGAAACACTTTATCTTGAAGAAGCTTTTCCTTTTTATCTTAAAAAAATTCTCTGTGTGTGTGTGTGTGTGTGTGTACATGCACACACACTACAGCATGTGTGTTCAGGTCTGTAAACTTCCAGGGATTCTCCTGACCGCCCCCAATCTCCTTGTAGAAGATACTAGCTGTATATTCAACCTTATGTGAGTTCTGGGATCTGAACTCAGGTCCTTACATTTGCACAGCCAGTGCTTTACCCTCTGAGCCATCTGCCCAAAAATATAAATTCTACTGAATGTATATTGCTTGTACACCACTATATAGTTGAAAAATGTCAAATTATTGTAAGTTAAGAAGCTGCCTACCAGTTTGCACTGGTAGGCATCAGCACTGAATGAGATTTTCTCTTGCTCTACATCCTGCCTTTGATGTGGTCAGTGTTTTGGATTTGCTAAGAGCTGTCTTATCGCTGGTTGGACTGGCATTCCCTGATCACTGAAGTTGAACATCCTTTCCTGTGCATATTTGCAACCTATGTGTCTTCTCTGATGAGGTATCTGGGTTTTTCATTTCTGTTTGTTTCATTGCTTGGAATTTTAAACCAGGGGCTTGAGCATGCGAGCACATGCGCGAACTCTGAGCCGCACCCTCAATCCTGACCCAGTTTGCTGTTTTCTTTCTTTTTCTCTTCTCTCTTTCCCTTCCTTTTTCTCTTTTTTTCTTCTTTTCTATTTTGAGATGTAGAGTCACCATGTTGCCCTGGCTGGTCTCAAATTCCTGAGCTCAAGTGATCCTCCTCCCTTAGCTGCCTGAGGTAGCTGGGAATGCTGGGACTTGCACCATTCTGCACTTGGCCCATTTTAATAATCAGTTTGTTCATTTTATTGTTGTTTGCTTATTTTCTTATTGTTGAGGTTTTAATTTGCTTGGATTTTGATTGGGATTACATTGAACATCTACATCAACTTGGAAAAAACTAGCTAGGTATAGTGGTTTATAACTATGACCCCAGACCTTGAGAAGCTGAGGAGGAGTATTGTCACAAGTTCAAGGCCAGCCTGGACCACATAGTGAGTTTCACACCAGCCTGAGCTACAGAGTTACAGAGCAAGACTGTCTCAAGCCCTCAAATCCCTGAGCATGGAACTTCTCTCCATTTGTTTACTGATGCACTATAACAATCTGTCATTTAATTGTTATATTTAGTCCATAAATTGGAAGTGCTTCCTGATACCACTGCTTAATACCTCTTACTTCTTCCTGTTTTCTCTGTCATAACTGTTCCTTTTTCCTGGTTTTTTTTTTTTTTTTTTGGTCTTTTTGAGACAGGGTCTCCCTGTAACCCCAGCTGACCTAGAACTCACTATGTAGACCAGACTGGCCTTGAGCTCACAGAGATCCTCCTGCCTCTGCCTCCT
This sequence comes from Nannospalax galili, assembly GCF_000622305.1. Lineage (NCBI taxonomy): Eukaryota > Metazoa > Chordata > Mammalia > Rodentia > Spalacidae > Nannospalax > Nannospalax galili. The sequence goes on along the minus strand of NW_008346261.1, from coordinate 2,900,529 downwards.
GAGTGCTGCAGGGATTAAAGGCGTGCGCCACAACACCTGGCATTCCTGGTTTTTTTTTCAAGATTGATTTTATATTTATTTGTGTGGGCGTGCATGCATATGTGTGTGTGTACCACCTGACATGGTGCTGGGACCTGAACTTGGGTCCTCTGGAAGAGCAGTACAGTAAGAGCTAACCACGGAGCTGTCTCTCCAGCCCATCTTTTGACATTTCTTGCAAGGTATGTCTGCTGGCAAAATTTTTGTTTTTGTTTAGTCTGTTTTTCCTTCATTTTGAAGGATAATAATCTATGATACAGATATAGAATTCTAGGTTGATGAGATTTTTCTCTTAATATGGTAAATATTGCATTTTTTGCCTATAGGTTTTTAAGGTCAGATGTAATTTCTTTTTTTTTTTAAGACAAGGTCTCATGTAGCCCAGGCTTGCCTCCAAATCTCTATGTACTACATGTGTGTTCCACTATGCCTGGTTATATGTGATACTGGGGATCCAACCCAAGGCCTCACGCATGCTCACCCACTGAGCTCCACCTTCAACCCTTGGACGTAATTCTCATTGTTGCTTTTTCATAGGTAAGGTCCCTGCCACCCTAGATTATTTTATGATTCTTTTCTTCATATTTGATCTCCTTTAGTTCTAAAATTATGTTTTTGGATGTAGTTTTCTGGGAGAATTCTTCTGTTTGGGGTTCTCTGAGTTTCTTGGATCTATGATTTGGTGTCTAATTTTGGGAACATCTCAGACATTTTGTTTCAAATATTCCTTCTGATTCTTTCTTTTGATTTCAGAGTACCTATACCTTATACCTCTGTGGCTGTGCTACAGTTTTTCAATACAGGAGGTGATTTTTATTCTTTCAGGTTTTAAGGTTTCTGTCATATATCCTCAGCCTCAAAGGGTCTCCTCAATTAGGCCCTGTCCTGTAATAAGCTCATCAAATGTGTTCTCCACTTCCACTGCGGTGGGTTTTGTTTGGCTTTTGGGTTGGGGTCTCACATATCCTGGGCTGGCCTCAAACTCATCATGTGGCTGAGGGTGATTCTAAACTTCTGACCTTTGTGTCCCTACCTCCGAAGAACTGGGGTACAGGCATGTGCCACCAAGCCTAGTTTATGCAGTGCTGAGTGTTGAACTCAAGGGCTCATGCATATTACACAGCACTTTACCAACTGAGATACATCCCCAGCCCTTGTGTTTTTTTTTTTTTTTTTAATCTCACACATTCTTTCTTGATTCTTGGGGTCCCCATGTTTCCTCTTATAGCACCCCTCTTTCTTGATGCCTTCTGCTTTATCCACTACTGCTCTTAGCATATTAATCATAATTGTTTTCATTTTTGATTTTATATTTCTAACATCTCTGCCATATCTAGTTCTGATACTTTGTCTATTTAACTGTTTTTTGCCTCTTTGTGTTACTTTGCAATTTTTTGGATGCTTGCTGGCCATGCTGTACTGATAAAAGAATCTATTGTAAATAGGCCTTTTGAAATGTAGTGCTTTGGTGCTGGGTGAGAAGTGCTCTCTAGGTCTGTAATTCTTACTCTTTCAGTGAGGCTTTATGGCTGGATTGCAAACATCACAGATGTTTCTTATGCTTTGTTTTTGCCCCTTAGATGAAACAGGAGGGCTGGAGTAGGCTGGAATTGAGTATGGCCCATCTCTTATGTGGAAGGCAGAAGGGAATCTAATTCCCTACAGTAACTAGGTGATATTTTTTTTGTTGTTATTTCTCCTGAGGGGAAGAAAAGGTTAGAAAGGTCTAGAGTTGGATACTTCCTTCTCCCCAGGTGAGTTAGACTCTGAAAAACCCCAGTAGGAAATAGATTAAAAAACAAACAGGGCTGGAGAGATGACTCAGCTGTTCATAGTACTAGCTGCTCTGGCAGAAGCCCAGGTTCGGTTCCCAGCATCCACATAGTGGCTAACAATCATCTGTAACTCCAGTTCCAGGGGATCTGACGCCCTCTTCTGACCCCAGCAGGTATTGCATTAAACATACATGCATGCAATACACTCATACACATAAAATAATCAAAATAATTTAAAAATAGCCAGGCATGGTGGTGCACGCCTTTAATCCCAGCACTTGGGAGGCAGAGGCAGGCGGATCTCTGTGAGTTTGAGGCCAGGATGGTCTACATAGTAAGTTCCAGGCCAGCTGGGTCTACTGGGAGACCTTGTCTCAAAAAGACAAAAAATAAATAAAAAATAAAAATAAGCCAGGTGTGGTGGTGCATGCCTTTAATCCCAGCATTTGGGAGGCAGAGGCAGGCGGATCTTTGTGAGTTCGAGGCCAGCCTGGTCTACATAGCGAGTTCCAGGACAGCTGGGGCTACAAGGAGACCCTTTCTCAAAAAGACAAAAAATAAATAAATAAATACAAAATGACCCCAATAGGTTAGGCTCTGGTTTGAGTTTAATCTGAAAGCTGACTTTGTTAAGAACAGTGTGTGGTCCTTTCCCCAAGCTGCCAGATGCAGGACAGGATTTCTCTCTAATATTCACCATGAGGACCTATTAGAGCCCAGAGGTGAAACTCATAGACATGTGTGGAATTCTTTAGAACTGGGTCCTTCTGAAGTGTTGACTCTTTTGCGCTTAGCCTCCAGCTGTTCATAAACTACACTTTAGGTTTTCCTCCTTGAGCACTGGTTCCTTGGAGGTTTCCGCCCCACTGTGATGGAGACAGCCATTTGCTGTATTAACTTACTTCTTTTGAGAATCTAAAATACTTCTTGATTTTTTTTTTTTTTTTTGGTCTTTTGGAGACAGGGCCCCCCTGTAGCCCCAGCTGTCCTGGAACTCACCATGTAGACCAGGCTGGCCTTGAGCTCACAGAGATCCTCCTGCCTCTGCCTCCCGAGTGCTGGGATTAAAGGCATGTGCCACCATGCCCAGCTAGTTTGTTGAGCTTTTTAAAAAAATTTATTTGCTTTAAAATATGTGCTGGGCATGGTGGTGCTGCAGGCCTTTGATCCCAGCACTTTGGAGGCAGAGGCAGGAGGATCTCTGTGGGATCAAAGCCAGCCTGGTCCACATAGCAAGTTCCAGGCCAGTTGGGGCTACAGGGAGACCCTGACTCAAAAAAGAAAAAAAAAAGCACATATTCCTGAAGGATTTTTCTTTTGTCTATTTTAAATATAAAGACATATATTAAAAGTACTATTGACTGTATACAGAAGTCCACACTTTCCCTCTGAGGGTTCAGTAATCCAGTCTGCTGAAACAAGCTGACAATAAACAGTAGAAAAAAGCTCCCAAGTTTATTAACGTGCACATGTGCACAAGAACCATACTGAAACGCGAAGGGCAGAGCAGGGCCTGAGGGGTGGGGCTTAAATGCCCTCTTCATAGGGCAGGAAATATGTAAATTCAGAGAGGAAGGAAATGATGTTTAGGGGAAATGAAAGTGACTGAAAAACATAGTGGTTTGGGGCAAAGTTCCTCGGGCTCAGCTTACAGTGTCTGATTTTCAGTCTCTTGTCTGTGATGTTAAGCTTGGTCTTCCTTGGCTAATACACTTTTTTTTTGGTCTTTTTTGAGACAGGGTTTCCCTATAGCCCCAGCTGGCCTGGAACTCACTATGTAGACCTGGCTGGCCTCAAACTCACAGAGATCCGCCTGCTTCTGCCCCCTGAGTGCTGGGCTACAGGTGTGCACTACCATGCCCAGCAGGCTAATACACTTTTAACAAGTGCATTGAAGAAACTTGTGTCCTGAAACTTCAGGCAAGTCCTCCCCTGCCTTTGAAGCTTCTCAGTTCTCTCAGTTTGAAGCCAAAAGTGGTGTATTTGGTTTTGTCAATGAAATGCCTGCTTTACCCAACATGCTACTCTAGGTGCTGGAGACAAAGCAGGGCAAAACTGACCTTGTGGAGAAGACTACTACTGAACCAAACCGTTTTGCCCTCCACACCATATACCAGTGAAGTGATGTTTTACAAAATCACACTTATTCCCAAGGAAGTGAAATGCAAGGATGATGAGGAATCTGAGAATCTCAAATCTGCCTCCCTGTACATAAGACTTAGGGGTTCTTGAAGAACCGTGTCATCTGTGATGCAGGGAAAGTTGAGGTACTCACTGGTCTGTACATGTGTAATAAAGTTTCATGGCTCATCATAGGAAGCATGCTCAGAACATGGTAGCATTAGTACACTGAGTCCAAGTCTGTCTGCTCACTGATCAAAAGCTAATTCTTGAGACCTGAGAGTTGATAGGAAGAAAAACAAGTTTATTCAAGAACCAACACCCTGAAAAGATGGGTGTAGCTGTCATAACTCTACAAAGATCACATTAGGGAAGTCAGGCCCATGAATGGGCTTTGATAGGAAGAGAAAGGAGGCTCAGGGCCGGTGCAGGAAGACTGCATCTGTGATGGGCTCGTCCTCACCCAGGCATGTATCTCTTTGGTTTTGTTGTTGTTGTTTGTTTGCTTGTTTTTAATTTTAATTTTTTTTTTCATGTATATGAATGTAATGCCGGCATGTAGGTGGGTGCCGTTGTGCAATGCCCTTGGAGGTCAGAAGAGGGCGACAAATCTTCTGGAACTGGAGTAATAGACAGTTGTTAGCTGCCATGTAGGTGCTGGGAATCAAACCTGGGTCCTCTGCAAGAGCAGCTAGTGCTCTTAACTGCTAAACCATCTCTCCAGTCCTTTTTGTTTTATGTTATTTCATTTTACTTTATTTTTCAATCTGGCAGGACATTCCAGTGACCTTCACCCCTTAGGACTGGTTCCTGTAATTATTTAAACAAACACATTGCTTTTCTAAAAGTTAAATCCTATAGCAATCTACTTGCTTTCTGTTAGTTGATGCTCAGGACTGGAATCAGGAAGGGTGTTGCATGTTCTCATGTGGTCTGAAAGTTGCCAGATGTTCTGGGTCTGTAAACCTGAAGATAATTCTTTTCAGCTGTTTTGATTTAATCATTCAGGGGAGGCTTTTCTCTAGTGCAGAAGAAAGGGAAGTCAGAGGACAACTTGCAAAGGGGTGGCCAGTGTTAGAATGATCTGTGGGTGGAGGTTTTGGTCCTCATGTCAAAAGATCACTCATCAGACATCTGGTAACTTCAACCAGCTGGACAAGGCTGTCCCCAAATCTCTAAACAAGCAATCTAACCAGTCCTACCAAGGGGTGGTCATGTATCTATCTGCTAGAGGTATTAGCTATAGTAAAAAAACCACTGGGGTCTCTCTGTATTTTGTAGTATAGCCCTTTAGGTTAGTGACTTCTAAAGTCAGTGATGAAAGCAAATGTGGGAAATCACATGTGGCCTGAGCAGGGTCCCCTGAATTTCAAAGAATGTGCTCTTTGGTTTTATCCAGGTGTGGCAGATGGAAGCAGGTGGATCTCTGTGAATTCAAGGCCAGCTTGGTCTATGGAAGCCTTTCCTCCAAGATCAGGAACCAGACAAGACTTTCCAATAAAGCAGTTGAAATCTTAGCTTGAACAGTAAGAAAAGAGAGGGAAGTGAAAGGGACACAAATAGTTAAGCAGGAAGCCAAATTGGCCTCCTGGCAAATTATTTGGCCCTATACTTTAAGAAATCCCAGAGTCTTCCTCTCCATATAAGACTTGAAACTTTGAAACAGCTAGAGGAAAACATAGGAAATACACTTCCATATATAGGCGTAGGCAAGGACCTTCTGGAAAAGACTTCAGTGGCTCAGGTCACGTGTGGGGAGGAAGGGGACCTGGGAGAAGAGGTTGGAGACAAGTGGGTGAATATGAGCAAAATACATTTATGTACACCTATGAAAAGGTCAAAGACATTTTGTATCTCACTTCAAAACAAAATCTCTTCAGGATGGAAAAATGTCTGAAAACTCTTACAAGAAGAGAAAAAACTGTTGATTTCTCTATGGAGACTTGTTTACAAGGGTGAGAGGAAGACAAACACTCAAATAGGAAATGAGAAGCACCATTAGGTATTTATGTTTTTTTTTTAGAGTCAGCTATCAGACAATTCTGATGTTACATTTGAGCAGAGACTTGAAGAGAATGAACTACCTGAACATCTGAAGGAAATTCACCCCAGGCAGAGGAAATGAAACAGTGCAAAGCACCAGAAGGGAGTGTGGGTTGATGTGTCTGAGGAAGAGCCAGGAGCACTGTGTAGACTAATGTGGATTGAGGAAAAGGTTCAGTAGACTATGACCTTGCGATTTCTAGTAAGAGAGCTTTTGCTCTTCACCCTGTTTCCTGACATATACTAATTTCTAGGTTTTTTTTGGGGGGGCACTGAGATTTTGCTTTTTAAAAAATTGTCAATTTTTAGGCCCGGAGTGGTGGCGTACACCTTTAATCCCAGCACTCGGGAGGCAGAGGCAGGCAGACCTCTGTGAGTTCAAGGCTGGCGTGGTCTACATAGTGAGTTATAGGACAGCTGGGGCTACAGGGAGACCCTGTCTCAAAAAAAGACAAAAAATATTGTCATTAATTTTTAATTTAAAAAATTGACATTTAATTTTTTAATTAATTTTATTTTGTGTATGAATGTTTTGCCTGCATGTATGTGCACCATGTGTATGCAATGCCCTGCAGAGACCAGAAGAGGGTGTCAGATCCCCTGGAACTGGAGTTAAGGACAGTTGTTAGCTGTCATGTTGGTGCTAGAAATCAAACCCATGTCCTTTGGAAGAACAGTAAGTGTTCTTAACTGCTAGGCTATCTCTCCAGCCTGTTACTAATTTTTTTTTTGTCTTTTTGAGACAGGTCTCCCTGTAGCCCCAGCTGTCCTGGAACTCACTATGTAGACCACGCTGGCCTTGAACTCACAGAGACCCACCTGGCTCTGCCTCCCAAGTGCTAGGATTAAAGGCGGGTGCCACCATGCCCAGCCCCCTGTCCTTAATTTTCAAGTTAGCATATAAAGTAGGTTTTGTTATAGGATTTTTGTACATACGAGGTATCATACTTTGTCCTAATGCATTCCCCTACATCTTTATTTCCCGACATATCCCTGTCTCCCCTCTGGCTGGTTTCCTTCCAATTTCCAAAATGTCTAAGTGTCTTTTTGTTTGTTGATTTGTTTATTGGTTATTTGATGACAGTGACCTTAGCTACAAAATACAGGCCAGCACTTCTTTTTTAAAGATATATTTTATTTATTTATTTATTTATTTATTTATTTATTTATTTATTTATTTATTTATAGTGGAGCTCACACCCAGAGCCTTCAGGCACTAGTCTATCATGGAGCTGAACTCCTAGTCAACTCCCAAATAGTTCTTTTAAAAAAAATTTTTGTTTGTTTCCTTGGTTGTCTCCTTTGATGTACAGAAGCTTTTTAGTTTAATGAGGTCCCACATGTTAATACTTGCCCTTGTTTCCTGGGT
>NW_008346261.1:2865443-2888372 GCF_000622305.1 Nannospalax galili | reverse complement strand
GGAAGAAGCATAAAAATTTGCTTCATGTTAATCAGGAGAGGTGAAAAACATTACCATTGAAATCTACCTGATGACTTTATATTCACACTCTGGTGCCAAGCATCTGAGTGTAACTGACTGTGACTAGTAATAATCAGATACATAGAGTTAAGAGACACATGTACAAACATGTGTTCGTAGCATTAAAAATGAGTTTTTCTGTAGGAACCAGTATATTTCAAAATGAAATGGAGATCTTTTTTAAAAGTTAAAACCTCATTCAATTTTACATCTTATTGGGTTTATACTGAGTTCAATATTGTACAACTGCATTAATTCAACTGTGAACCTAAAAATTTACAGCCAATTTTTAAAGAGATGCATCTTTGCTCTGGAAATTGTTATTGAATATGTTAATGATGTCATGAAATGCTTCTAATCATGTGGTATTTAAATAATTAAAAAAAAAATTTTTATGCCGGGTGTGGTGGCACACACCTTTGATCCCAGCACTTAGGAGGCAGAGGCAGTGGATCTCTGTGAGTTCAAGGCCAGGCTGGTCTACATAGTGAGTTCCAGGTCAGCTGGGGCTACAGGGAGACCCTGTCTCAAGACCAAAAAAAAAATTTTTTTTATTATTTTTATTTTATATGTATTAGTGTATTGCCTGCAAGTGTATACATGCACATGTGTTGTATAATGCCCATAGAGGTCAGAAGAAGAATCTCCTGGAACTGGAGTTACAGACAGTTGTTAGCTGCCATGTAGGTGCTGGGAATTGAACCTGGGTCTTCTGTAAGAAGAGCCAGTGCTAACTGCTGAGCTGTCTCTCCAGCTCCCCCAAATAATTCTTATCCCTAATGTTAAAATCTTACATTATTGTGATACATGTGACAAAACCTGAGATATCAGCATTGGTTAATTATTATTAGCTGAATTCCAGACTTAATTTTCATTTCATCAACTTTCCTACTAATAGCATTTCTCTGCTGCGGTGCAGGCCAGGATGCCCTGTTGCACTGTAGTAGCCATTGCTTCTTGTTTGGTGTGGCAGGCTCTGGCTCTTTCTTTGTTTCTATGAGGATTTTAGTCTTAAGGAGCCCAGACTGGGTGTTTCATGGAATGCTTTCTGTTTGAACTTCTCTGATAATATTTTCCAAGACTAGACTCTATCTATGGCCATAGAAAAGAAAGCCATGGAGGTCAAAGTGCCCTTCTCAGAGAAAGTTATTTCCCATTCTCATCACTGAGCTTAAATCAGCTTATTTCCAAAGAAAAGAATGTTGAGAAGCTTGGAAAACAGTTCCTTAACCAAGAGCTCAAGGTTAACATCAATGGTGAGTCATGCTGATGTGAGGTGATGAGTTGAACAGACTTTGACATAAAGATAACATGTAAATAAAGCTGATCTTTCGAGAAGTATGGGGCAGGAAGGTCTCACAGCTCTCGCTGTTCATCATTAAGGCTCATGACTGACACTAACAGAAGATTAATAGAAGAGGAGCATAATACATTTATTTCATCAGAGTTCCATGTGACACAGGAGGCTTCTGAAATGAAGATTTAGGAAAAATGTTTTTATGCTTCAGCTTGATAAAGAATGGACAGCCATGCAGAAATGTGATCACACAAAAGGGTGTTATCTAATGGTCATAGGTTGACATTGGAGACAGCCAGGCCTGTCTATACACATCTTCCTGGCCTCCCTGTTAGCAGCCCTTCTTCCTGAGTACACAGTAGGAACCCCTTAATTTAATTCTCTAGAGTGGTCTTAAATGGACCTTTCTAGGTTTTATAGTTTGCCTTGAAGGAGAGAAGTTCTAGTCTCTCTGACCCTCTTGGGCTTTTATGACTCAGCTACAGAGGTGGTGAGGAGGAATAGGGGATCAGAGCCGAGGGCAGGAGAGTCACAGACAGCTGGTTTCCAAGGACTTCCCATCTCCTAAGCTCAGAGCACTCCTCCCTGGGTACCATTCTTTGGGTGTCATATTCTGAACCAAAACCTTTATACATCCTATGATTTTCTATAGATTAACTCACTAAAGAAATACATGATCTATGGAAAAATTAATTTAATTCTGTGTTTTTTACAATCCTCCTTATCGTCCACAGTTACTACTTAGCACCGAAGATAATGGTTATTCTGTGGACTCCACATGGGAGAAAGGGAGGAAGAGGGAAAGAGGAGGGCAGGGAGATGGCTTTTGCTGTTTGTGTCTGTTTTTGTTAATCTACAAGTGTATCAGTAGTTCCAGTGACATAGCCTTTATGTAACCACTAAATTCAGCAATTAATCTGTAAACACCCTAATCTCACATATTTATTGTGAGACAAATATGGCTAGATAACCTTATTTTTTTTACAAATTTAAACAATTTTTAATTTCTAAAATTACATTTATATATGCATGCATGTGAGTGTGTGTGTGTATGTGTGTGTGACCAAGATTTTTAAATGTTTATCTTTTAAAATACATTGTAGCTTACTTACTTTCCAATGTGAAATGGGGCAAGGCGGGCACTGCTGGAAAGATGGCTCAGGGGTTAAAAGCCTGTACTGCTCTTACAGAGAACCCAGGTTTGTTTCCCAACATGTTGGGTGGCTCACAACCACCTGTAACTTCAGTTTTGGGGGACTACAAGTGTGTGCTATCACACCAGGTTTGGTTTGGTTTTAAAACCCATTGTAACTACCTCACAGGGTTTGAAACAGAAATTATATGTGAAGACCCTTCATACACATCACCACCCTGGTATGTGGTGTTGCTACGTCACTGGTGAGCTGGTTCACAGAGTCTCAGTAACTAAGATCTATGTTCACTGGAAATTAAAAAGTACACCTTCGCTGGGCGTGGTGGCGCACGCCTTTAATCCCAGCACTTGGGAGGCAGAGGCAGGTGATCTTTGTGAGTTTGAGGCCAGCCTGGTCTACATAGTGAGTTCCAGGACAGCTGGGGCTACAGGGAGACCTTTTCTCAAAAAGACCAAAAAAAAAATAAAAAAAAGAGTGTTATAAAATGAGAAAAAAAGATATGTTCTTAGGGCTGGAGAGATGGCTCAGTGGTTAAGAACACTGGTTGTTTTTGCAGAAGACCCAGGTTTGAATCCCAGTACCCACATGGCAGCTAACAGCTGTCCATAACTCCAGTCCCAGGGGATCCGACAGTCTCTTCTGACCTCCGTGGGCATTGCACGACATGGGTGCACTACCTACATGAAGGCAATACACACATACACATAAAATAAAAGTAATAAAAAAACAAGTATACCTTCTAATGTGCTTTTTTTCTATTGGTGCCTGACTTTATTACTCTACTTGTTACTCTTGTTTTGTAATCTATTTTTTATACTTGTTTATAGAGAATTATGGACCTTTTTGATATCACATACATTCTCCTGTTTCCTCCACACTATTTACTCTAAGTTTTCCTGAGGCAGTGTCCAGATGTATTGCTGTGTTAAGGTTATAATTCAGCATTTCTATTAAGGATACATTCTTCCAGAATCCATTTTGAAAGAGACAGCAGCTCTCTACAGTAAGATTCACACAGCTTGATGGTACTACTCCTGACTCAACTTCCACAGCGCAGAGCCCACTTCATGGCAGAGTTAGAAGGGAAGTGACAGCTGGAAAGGAAAATGATGTGAGCCTGCTAGAGTCTACTGTCAGCCATTTCTCATTCTCATTACCAGAATGCATTCTTTGTTCTGCTGTAGTTCTGAATGAAACAGGTTTTATAATCCATCTTTTTTTTTCTTTCATTTTTCATTTTTTGACCCTATCAGTCTTTCCAAAGTCAAAATGTAATTTTATTCTCTGGTTCCCTGTGGAGAAGCATTTACAGAAAATTGCAGTAAATTACTCTATCCTTAGTTTGAATTTTATTTTACCGCAATGAATAAAAGCACTTTCCTAGGTATTTTCCATAGAATTCTTTAAAATAGTTTCTCATCTTTCTCAGTATCAAAAGCTAGGCCAGGGTTCCTGCTTCGCCCTTTTTTCCTGTTTTGTTCTTTCCTCTGTCCACATACTGTTCTCTTTCCTCTTTTCTTTTTTTCTTGTTTATTTTCTGAAGTTAACAGTGGGGAATCCACTTGGCTGTGCTCACAGCAGGTAATAAGTACTCTGGTCCTTACTGGATTGGTTTCTTTGGATGGTTAAAGAGTAGGAGGGTAATTAAGCTTTTCTGAAGCTGCCAACTGTATTGGAGGTTTGGTGTATATTTAAGGCTTATTTTAAAATAGTTCCTTCAAACACTGAGCTATTTAACCAGTAGCATCCCTAAGGGAATATTCCTTTATCACTTAAGATTCCTGGAATTTGTGTCAAATAGAAGAAAACCCTGTTTCATATAAGGCTAGATCAAATGCTGGACTGTCTCATTCTGATTTTTTTTAATGTTTAATTTAGGGCCTTTCATGGGGTGCTTTTTACCTATCATAAATTCCTTAAAGTCTATTTTTAAAGTATTATATACTTTTAAAATGAAGACTTCTAAAACAAAACCCTAAACAGTAGAGAAACATTTACAGATGCAGAGGAGCCAAGATCTTGGCCTCTCAAGTTCCTATTTCTAGATGAAATTCAGAAGACAGGTTGTTTTCATGAGCTCTAAAATTTTTATCAAGGTAAACTGGGGTGTTTCTGTCTTCCAAAGTACAAATGGAGCACAGTGATAGCCTTCAGAGCCACAGTTTTCAGAGTGGCTTGATTCAAAGTGCCATGACAGGCTGGAGAGATGGCTCAGCACTGACTGCTCTTGCAGAGGACCTGGGTTTGATTCCCAGAACCCACATGGCGGCTATGAACCGTCCTTGACTTCAGTTCCCGGGGAATCCGAAGCCCTCTTCTGACCTCCAAGGCATTGCCCGACACGGGTGCACTCACATACATGCAGGTAATACACTTGTATACATAAAATAAAAATAATAAATAAAATATTAAAAAAAACAAAAATAAAGTGCCATGACAAGGTAATTTGGGTTTAAATTTAAAAGGAAAGGAATGCCTGAACACTCAGGGCTCTTATCTAAGGAGAAGAACAGTCAGTGGGAAGAGAGAGTCTATAACCATGGTGGTGCCCTGGTGGGAAAGCAGAAGTGGCAGACTAAGGAAGTGATGAGGGGAACAACTCTGTTTCCACACATTCAATAAATATTGAGAGCCCTGTGTGCTTGTGACATTGGATGTTTGTTTGTTTGTTTTGGTTTTTTTTTTTGTCTTTTTGAGACAGGGTCTCCTTGTAGCCCCAGCTCTCCTGGAACTCACTATGTAGACCAGGCTGGCCTTGAACTCACAGAGATCTGCCTGCCTCTGCTGGGATTAAAGGTTGTGCTACCACGCCCAGCATGACATTGGAGTTTTAAACAACTAAGTGACCATGACAGTACTTGACCAATTCTAAACCAATTCTAAACTTGAAGATATATAGAAACTTAATTGTATGTCTCATCCCCCAGGTTCCTCTATTGTTAACATCTTACAATGAGGTGGTGCATTTATCAAAAGTACAAATTAACATTGACACTGACTTTTATTTTACTTTTTGTAGTTCTAGGGAATCAAACTTCGAGGCCTTGAGGCCTTGTACCTTCTAGGCAAGAGTTCTACCATTGAGCTATACCCCTAATCCTAATCTTTAATTTCCTTTTTATTGGTTTCTCAACTGGCCTGGAGCTATTATGTAGACCAGGCTGGCCTTCATCTCAGAGATTCACCTGCCTCTACCTCCTGGAGTGTTGGGATTAAAGGTGTGTACCACAATGCCCAGCTTGATTTACATTTTTAAAAGAAATTTTCTTATTTTTTTAACGTTTCATACAAGTATATATTATACATCAAGCACAGTCCCCACCCTACGCTCCCCCTCACCCCCATTAGTCCCTTTCCTGCTCACTCCCCCCTCCATTAGTCCCGTTCCCCTCCAACCCCACTCCATTAGTCCGTCTCCTCCCTAGACAGCCTAACTTCTACTTTTATGTCATCTGTGCATATGTGACTTTATGTATTTAGATTAAAACCTGGGACCCACAAAGGAGAGAAAACCTGGTATTTGTCTTTCTGAGACTGACTTAATTCGCTAATATGATCATCTCCAGTTGGGCCCATTCTCCTAAAAATGACATGACTTCATTTTTCCTTTTGGCTGAAAAAAATGGTGTGAATATAGCATTTCCCCTTACCCATTCCTGTCAGCAGACACTGGGTTGGTTCTGTGGCTTGACTCTTGTTCAATGCTGCAATGTGCACTGAGTGCAGATGTCTAATAAACAGAGTGTCCACTGCTCAGTCCTCCTCTCTCCCAGCTGGGAATTACATGCTAATGTTACTTAAGTGCTTTGCATTAGTTTAAAAGAATTCAGCTGCCGGGCGTAGTGGTACACGCCTTTAATCCCAGCACTTGGGAGGCAGAGGCAGGGGGGTCTTTTTGGGGTTCAGGGCCGACCGGGTGTACCTAGTGGGTTCCAAGAACCCTGGGGATCAACGGGGACACTTTTTAAAAAAAACCAAAAAAAAAAAAAAAAAAACCATGAATTCAGTTGATTTATTGGTTGTCTCTGGTGAATATAACTAAAAGGAAGACTTACTTCTTTTCATTGTAAGTCTTTTTACGTGTTTTAGTGTTTAACTATGAGCTTGTCTTTTGACTAAAGTACGTGTATACATACGTGTGTAGATACGTTATAATAAAGCAATCAAGACTGGGGAGATGACTCAGTGTTTAAAGCACTTGCCATACAAGTGTGAGGACCAGAGTTGGGATCCCAGAACCCATGAGCCTACCTGTAAATTCATTCTAGGAAGGCAGAGTCCCCAGAGCAACCTGGCTGCTGACACGAGGGCCCCTGCCTCAGAGAGTGAGATGGAAGCAGCCATCGAGGATGGTTCCACATATCAACTTCCAGCCTCCACACACAAGTACACCCACACATGTGTGGAAACATGCACACACACACACACACACACACACACACACCACAAACACATGAAAAATGGAAAAAAGTACAGTCAAGTAATACAATACTCATAGAAACTGCAATTAATTGTGTTATGCCGTCCAATTATCCTGCAGGTATGTGATCTTTTGCTGCCTTTGCAGAGTAGCCTGACACTTTTAGGAAAAGCTGACTTTTAAAATTTTACTATTTATATTAGAATTATAGTATGTACAACTTCAAATCTAATAAATTTATTAATTAAAACAACCTCATTTTTCTTACCGAATTGACTGTAAGTAAATTGCATAAAATGAAATATATAAACGTATACTTACAAAGTAATAACATGAACAATGAAACTTGATTTTTATTTTTAAATTTGTCTATTACATTTTATTTATTTGTATGTGTGTGTGCATGCACAAGTCTCTAGATCAATCACAAAAAAAAAAAACATCAAATAATTCTGACATAGGATAAGAATGTTTCCTGGGGGCTAGAAAGATAGCTCAGTTGCCAAAGGGCTTGCTTTGTAAGCATGAAGACCTGCATTTCATCCTGATAGCCTGATAGCCCCTATAATCCACCACTGAAGCGGCAAAGACAGGAGGATCCCTGGGGTTGGTGGAGTGTAGCCTATTGGTGTGCTTCAGGCCAATGGCAGACTCTGTCTCAAAGGTGTTCTTGAAGATGGCACCTCATGTTGTCCTCTGGCTTCCATGTACACATGTGCATGGGAGCCCAAATGAGAGAGAGAGAGAGAGAGAGAGAGAGAGAGAGAGAGAGATTGATTCTGTGTCTACTCCTAATAGTAAAATTTTCCATACTGAGAATCTTGTTTCTGTTTGTATTTACAAGGCCATTCTATTTTTAAAATGTCCACACTGTTAGGTGACAGGGCTGGTCAGGAACTCCTCAATCTCCTGATTGCAAGACTTACAGACATGGCTTTATGCCTATATTTCATGGACACAGTCTTGTAAATCGGATATTTCTAAGTAGGCAGAAAAATAAACACTGCCCATTAATATTTGATATGCTCAATACTATCAAGATGATCAATACTTTAATAATCTGGAGTTTAAAGCAGAAAATGCCTATGATAGGTCATGAGTAGATTGTAGAGTGGTGGGAAATAGAGTATATCAAAACAAATTGGGGTGGCCATATTGGGGGAAAATATGATTCAAACAAGAAAAATGCTCCTAGTCCTTAGCTGCAGCAGTGTGTGAGTGTCAACAAACATGAAATTGAAAAATCGGCATTACACTAACATTAGCAAATATATGATCTGAATTTCTGGATGCACAGAACGTTCCCAGAGATAACTGAGACTAACACATGTAGACACTGGGAACTGGCTCCACCAGCACGTTCTGCTGCTTAATCCACAGAGTCCATGGTACTTTGTTATAGGAGCCTCAACAGACCACAGCAGAATTACAGTATGGTATTTTCAGATTAAAACCTGCCTTTTTTTTTTGGAGACAGGGTCTCCCTGTAGCCCCAGCTGGCCTGAAACTTGCTATGTAGACCAGGCTGGCCTGAACTCACAGAGATCGGCCTGCCTCAGGCCTCCTGAGTGCTGGGACTAAAGGCATGTGCCACCACATCTGGCTTCAGACTAATTTCTTTAGGGCCCTAGCCTTCACAAATTTTAATTAAAGCTCTAGTTGGAAATCATCATGAAGATGTGATCTATTCCCCCTAGGAAGACTACTAAGACTAAAAAGGATGTGTTTTGGGGAACTGGGAAGACGGTTCAGTGAGTAAGAGCATTTGCTCTGCAAGTGTGAGGACATGATTTAAATCCCCAGCACCCAGGTAAAAAGCTAGGCCTGGCTGTGCATGCCTGTAAGCCCAGCATTGGGGGATGTGCATCCAAAGAGTTCACCTGGCCTTTACCAGTATGCACACCTGCATACTCAAAACATATATCACACACACACACAACATGTCTGTTTTATTATGTGAGTATGTGGTGTGTGTGTGTGTGTGTGATGTGTGTGGATGCACGTGGAGGTCAGAGGACAACTTGGTGGTGTTGGTTTTCTCCTTCTACTATATGGGTCCTAGAGATCAAACTAAGGTTGTCAGGGTTTCATGGCAAGTGTCTGTACCCACTGAGCCATCTTGCTGGCCCAAGAAACATAATCATACTGCCCTTCAGCCATCTCTGAAGTGTGGAATTCTACTTCAGTAGAATTTCTATTTAGAAGCTATATGTCTAGGCCTTACAGTTGTTTATCAGCAAACTATAAAATGAGTCTCCAAAGGATAACCCTGATAAATGAGCTATGTGAGAGACTTCTAAAGATAGAAAACATGACACAATGTTAAACCAAGAATATTCTAGAGGTGACACTTATAGTAACAAAAGCACCTGGCATGTCTATTTTGAGAAACTGAGAACACTGAAGAAACTGCAATACAAACACTCCACAAAAAGACTTTTTCCTCAGTAAAAGTCACTGCAGAGGCCAACAGAGCGAAAGTGCTGCTCAGCTCAGCTTAAAGTCAGGAACGCACCCTTAGAGTATAAAACGCGTGTATTTGAAAGCAAAGCTATGGATGACAAGTCCCTATGTTCTGGCAAATCTCAACCAAGTTTAAAAAAGTAAACTATAAGTTAGAAAGAAAGTACAAGCTCTCTGAAATTGATGTCATTCAACATCTTTAAAATTCAAGTTTAGGGCCAGCGCTGAGCTCTGACCTCAGCTCTGTGATAAATGGATGTTGAAGGAAATTATGATTATATTACAGTTATTTATTATATTGACTCAATTATTTTTCCTCCCCCAACCACGTTGTGCCTCACACATGCTAGGCAAGGTGTTGCATTACCAGCTCAATCAGTACTTTTTTTGGGGGGGAGGGGGTTGAGACAGGGTCTCCCTGTAGCGTCAGCTGGCCTGGAACTCACTGTGGAGTCCAGGCTAGCCTCTGTCTCACAGAGATCCACCTGCCTCTGCCTCCCAAATGCTGAGATTAAAGGTGTGTACCACCACACCTGGCTTCGTATTTTTCTTCTTTTTTTTTTTTAATTAATTTTTCAGGTTACCATCCACATACTAAGTTGTATCATGACATCACTGTACATTTGTGACATCATACTTTGTTCTTACTTGCTCTCAACTCTCAGATGTTTTCTTGGCAAATTGGAAGAGAGTAGTATACACCCATCAAAATTACTAAAATTAAAAAGTTTGAGAATAGCCGGGCGTGGTGGCATACACCTGTAGTCCCAGCACTTGGGAGGTGGAGGCAGGCGGATCTCTGTGAGTTCAAGGCCAGCCTGGTCTACATAGTGAGTTCCAGGCCAGCTGGAGCTGCAGGGAGACCCTGTCTCAAAAAGACCAAAAAAAAAGTTTGAGAACCAGGCATGGTGGCATAATTAATGAAGAGGCTGAGACAGATTGAAGCCAGAAGTTTGAGGTTAGCCTGGACAATATAGGGAGACCTTGTCTCAAAACAACACCCCCCCGCCAAAAAAAAAAAACCCTGATAAAACGTGGACCAGCCCATACTGTATGCACTGTTTGTGGGCACATACAAATAGCAGTGACTTCAGGAAAAGGTCTGGCAGCTTCCTATAAAACTAAACACACACCTATTCTGTAGCCCATTAATGACTCTCCTAGGTATTTGCCCAAGAGAAATGAAAACACATGTCTACGGAATGCCTTACCCAGGAACCCTGACAGCAGCTTATTCATCTCTCTGAAAAACGGAATGTAGCTCACATGTCCATCAGAGGAAAATAAGCTTATGTAATAATAAAAGGGAAAGCTATTCAGCAATGAAAAGGAGTGGGTTCTAAGTATACATTAACATGGATGAGTCTCCAAAACATTTTGCTGAGTAGAAAGCCTTACACAGAAGAACATAAGCTATAAGAGCCTGTTTATATAAAGTTCAGAAAGACAAGTAATCTATGGTAAAAAAATAAAAAAAAAAAAGAGAACGGGGAACATACAGGGTGGGGTGAGAACTGACTAGAAAGGAGTGTGGGGAGGCCTGGGAAATGATTTTATCCTGTACTTCAGGACGGACTGGAGATGATAAATGCACATGCATTTATCAGCCATGAACACACATGCAAGGTGTGCATTTTATAATATATGTTATATTAAAACCTGCAAGCAGCTGGGCATGGTACCTCGAGCCTTTAGTTCCAGCACTCGGGAGGCAGAGGTAGTCAGATCTCTGTGAGTTCAAGGCCAGCCTGGTCTACATAGCGAGTTCCAGGCCAGAAAGAGCTACAGGGAGACCCTGTCTCAAAAAGACTCTCCCCCAAAACAAAACGAAAACAAAAACCTGTAAGCAACACTGAATTCTAGCTAATGAAATGTGCACTGACGTGTTTAGGAGGAAGTACACTGACATTGGCAGGCTGCTTTTCATTCACAAAATAAGGTGTTGAGCTGATGAGTGGAGAGCAGAGTATTAGTGGCAGAATCTAAGCAATGGGTTTATGAATATTCACTGTGGCATTTGAAAATTTCCATAATGAAATACTGAGAAGGAGCTCTCAAAAACACTTCCTCACTGCATGAAGAGGAACCGAATGGCCAAAGAGGTTGTCACTTGTTTAATGTTTTTCTAGGGGGAGGTAAGTTCTCACAGAACCAACATGAAACACTGCTGGGTCTCCATTATTTACCAAGTTTCTGTTTAGTTTATATCACTGGGAGTTCACTTGCTTGATATCAACTCATCATTTAAAATCTCTTTAGTTTTAGGAGGTCTCAAAAATGGGATAAATTGCCATTATTTTTCACATCTGAAGTTCTTCTCTAATGTCTGTTCTGAGGATGTACTTGAAGTCTAACACAATTTGTAAGTATTTGAAAGAGTGGAATTTTTATATAAACTATATGGTTAAAATAAATAAGGAAAATCACAATTTTTTCTCCTCAGAGATTTATTTAAGTTCTGGTGAATGCAGTTGGTTTTGTACATATGCTATACAGATTGAAAGGAAGGAATGTGCAATCTCTACAGACCCCGCCTGGCTCTAGTCTTCCTTAGGCTTATTTGAATAACGTAGAGGGCAGGAAGGAAAACGAGAGTCATTATAAATACTTCAAACATTTTGGTTGATTTGATATTAAACTTTCAATATCATTCTGTTGTTATAAATTTCCATTTAACCAAAATCTCTAAATTGCATCCACAGTACATGTGGTGAAAAGGTTTCAGGTTTACAAAGAAGAATGTGAGAGACACACTCAGAGGACCGCAGCATCGGTGGCAGCTCAGAAGCACTTTAGATTGGTGCTGCCTCACACACCTGCTCTCCTTCTGGAGTCACTTCTTCCCTTGACTCATTATGCTTCATAGTTAAAGTTGGAAGGAGAGAACCAACTCCACAAAGCACTCCCCATCTCTCTCTCTCTCTCTCTCTCTCTCTCTCTCTCTCACACACACACACACACACACACATTCATTTAGAAAGAAACATTCTAAGTAGTTAGGGAAAGACTTAAAAAAAATTTATATATACAGTAAAAACAGTAGTTTATTCATCCAGAAAACATTTAGTGAGCACTCTGTGCAGAGCACAGATATAGGGACCAAGCACCAATTACCAAAGCGGACAGAAACATCTGCAGTTTGGGAGAGGAACAGAGAGAGTGACACCCCAGTAAACATAATAAACATCTGCAGAGTATTGGAAAAAAAAAAAAAAAAAAAAAAAAAAAAAAAAAAAAAAAAAGACGTAAGTCTAAACAGAAGATTCTGAAGTCCAGGAGCAGAGGAAGAACCATCAGGGAAGACAGAACCCGTAACACAGGAGGTGCCATGCTACAGGCGCCCAGGAAGAAAGTGGAGGGAAGCAGAGCTGAGCATAGGCCTCCATGTATGTCATGTGGGAAGGCTGGCAAGAGCTGTTTCAGGATAACTGGGCTGTTTGGTTCAGTCTGGTTATGGAAGAAGGTGGCAAGGAAGATACTGCCAGACTCGCTCTGATTTGTGACCTGGTGGTATGGGTGTTGGTTTAATCTCTGGTGAACTTATAGCAACAAATTGCTATTCACAGAAAAATTTGGATACTGTGGGTTTTGCTTGAATATCAACCTGGTCAGTCAGTACGAGCAAAAATAGTTGCTAAAATTATAGGAGCAGTAGGGAAGATTTCTTTTGGGAGAACCCCAAACCCAGAGCTGCAGGAGCTAGTAATTTGGTAGGCATTACTTAGATTTCTAAAAGAAGCACAGAGAACCTGTGATGTGTGGGCATTCGGCTCTGACTCCAGGTGGCATTCCTAGAGGTTGCTCTACAGAGAAAAACAGCTTACACAGGAAGAAACTCAGCCCCAGTGAACTCCATTTAGTCCACTAGGAAAGAATTTTGTCAGGTAGAGAACTTGCCTTATTTTTAGTTGAGTGTGTTATTTTAGACTTAGGATACATATGATTAACAAAGGGGGAGTCAGGAATTCAACATTCGTGCTGCCCCCCAGGCAGAGGCACGCTGAGGAGACACCATCATCATTGTCATCATCGTGGGCTGTGAGGCCCCTCAGCTGATCTCTCCCAGTTAATTGATGGAAACTTCCCACCTTCAAGAATTTTTATTACCTTAGCGGGGCTGTGCTAAGACTGTGGAAACACAGCTGTGGGTGCTGTGCAGACGCCCACACTGCCAATGTCAGGAAGGATGTACTTTTAAACCTCTAATTTGTCTAATAATGTCTTTGGTGATTTGTGTAGGTTTGGCATTGTGATGAAAATGCTTCCTGGCTTGGTTTATACAGTTAGCTGCCTTAAGATGTATACTGTCCTAATATACACAATGCTAGCGAGTCAACTGAGCGAAGATCTGACTGAAATGCTCCTCTCACCATCTCACAGAATGGATCCACCTTTGGTATTTGAAAATGAATCAAATTCAATGTTTTTATGTTTTATTAGTCAATTTATAACAAGATAGTATGCAGTGTGACTGGAGCCAGAGCTCTCAGCACTCCAACCTGATTCCTGACTTTATCCTTAGTGGAAAATATTGATTGACTGGACTGATAATCAGCCTACAGGTGGAGATAGACTAATAAACTTAGAAATATTTATAAGAGGGAGGAGCATGGTGTCCTCATTTAAAATATAAAGCTTCTCAGGTCTAGGGAGATGGCTCAGTGGTTAAGAGCAATGCTTGCTTTTGCAGAGGACCCAGGTTCAGTTCCCAGCACCCACATGGCAGCTAACAACCATCTGTAATACTAGTTCCAGAGGATCAGGTTCCCACTTCTGGCCTCTTCAGGCATTGGATGCACATGATGCACCTTCATACATGCAGGCCAAAAAAATAATACACATAAAAATTTAAAAATATATATAGTTTGTTTCCATTCTGTTGCACTGTGCAAAAACATTTCTGTCTGAACACTTTCTCTTTCCATTTTTTTTTTTTGGTCTTTTTGAGACAGGGTCTTCCTGTAGCCCCAGCTGTCCTGAAACTCATTATGTAGACCAGGCTGGCCTTGACCTCACAGAGATCCACCTGCCTCTGCCTCCTGAGTGCTGGATTAAAGGCGAGTGCCACCACGCCCGGCCATTTTTATTATTATTACTTCGGGTTGGTGTCTTCAGTGTCACCCAGGCTGGTCTTGAACTTGAGTCTAGACTTAGGAGATCCTCCTGCCTCAACCTCCTGAGTAGCGGGGAGTATAGATATGTGTCACTGCACCCACATGGCTGCTAACAATTGTAACACCAGTTCCAGAGGATCCAGAGCTGCTTTTGTTCCATCTTGAAATTAAAAACAATACTTATTTGGAACAGAATTATAGAAGCAGAATTTTAGAGTTGGAAGAGAGTTTGGGGATAGAAATTAATTTTCCAGTTGAGGAAACAGAAACACAGAGAGTTTAAACATCTTTCCTAAGGTTTCCTAGCTAGAACCAGAACCTACCTTTCTAACTCCATTTCTACTGTAATCTCCTGTCTCTAGCAAGTTAGCGGAATAGTATTTAAATGATGAGGTAGCAGAAATTTTACATTTCTCTGTGTGTAACTACATATGTTTGGCTCCAGAGTCCCTATTTATCATTCATTCATTAATTCATTAATTCACTCATCCTCTCACTTTAAAGTGATTTCCGAGTGTATAACTCTTTATAGCTCTATCTATCCTATCTATACGTGATAAGAAATGAGCATGCTCAGTATTGAAATTTTGTTTCTTTTGCTGATCCACTAATCCTGATTCCCTCTGCCCTTCCTTCTTCTCTCTCCCTTTCCTCCCTTCCTGTTTTAAGGATTAAACCTAGGGCTTTATGCATAATAAGCATGCCTTCTGTTGCTGACTTCACCTCAGCCCTGATTCTGATATTATTTGGGGAGTTCCCATAATTACTTAACACCTGTCTTTTTCTTAAATATTGCCCCAGATACTGAAACTAAAACAATATATAAACATTGATAAGTACTGAAATAAACATTGATAAGGACTGAACTGCTTTGCTGAAGGCCATTAGGATGCAGGTTTTTTTGTTGTTTTTTGTTTTTTTTGTAATTAATTTTCTTTTTTTTACCAAACATGTTCTCGGAGGCAGGCTTTTTTTTTTTTTTCCTTACTG
This sequence comes from Nannospalax galili, assembly GCF_000622305.1. Classification (NCBI taxonomy): domain Eukaryota; kingdom Metazoa; phylum Chordata; class Mammalia; order Rodentia; family Spalacidae; genus Nannospalax; species Nannospalax galili. Next base: position 2,872,874 of record NW_008346261.1, on the reverse strand, counting down.
AGGTGGTGGGGATCCAGCCCATACACATTTTAAGCATATACTCTGCCACCGAGCAATACTCCCAGACCTTTTTTTTTTAACTTTAAAAAAAATTATTTTTATTTTATGTGTATGCAAGTATTGCCTGCATGTAGGTAAGTGCACCCATGTCGTGCAATGCCCACAGAAGTCAGAAGAGACTGTCAGATTCTCTGGGACTGGAGTTACAGACAGTTGTTAGCTGCCATGTTGTTGCTGGGATTCGAACCCAGATCTTCTGCAAGAACAACCAATGTTCTTAGCCATTGAGCCATCTCTCCAGCCCCCCAGATCTTCTTTTAGGAGTAGAACTGAAGCAAGACTGACCTATCCAGATAAACATTTGGAGGCTAAAGAGGATGCTAGCCAGTGAGAACAGGGGAAAGAAGCAGTGTTCATGAGCCCTAGTTCGGGGGATGAGGAGGGTTGTGTGTGTTTGTGACTGAAGTATTTAATGTTTGCGTAAAGCAAAACTTCGTGTTTTGTTTACTGAGCTTAATTTATGATACATTAACAGAGCTTTTTTTCTCCTTCAGAATATAGAATATTGAGAAAATAAGTATATATAAGACTTCAAAAACATATCCATGCATTCATTAATGTAAATAGTTTTAACAAAGTAAGATGTTTCACTTTCTGTGAGTAAACTTTTTGTTTTGTTCTTGAGACAGGGTCTCCCTGTAGTCCCAGCTCACCCAGAACTCACTATGTAGACCAGGCAGGCTTTGATTTCACAGAGATCTGCCTGCTTCTGCCTCCCCAGTGCTGGGATTAAAGGCAAGCGTCACCACACCTGGCTACTTTCTGTGTGTAAACTTTAAAAATTTTGAATTGAATCCTTCATGATTTTTCAACATTGTTCAAAAGTGTTTGTGTATTACATATACATTATATGACTTAGAAATGGACAAAGACTATTTTTATCTGTGAATATATGAAATCTGTATTTTGGTTTCTGAAACAAACAAGGAAGTAACAAACTGGTATGTAGAAAATACACGTCTTTTTGTACATGGGGCATAAATTGATTGAGGATAAGAACGACCACTTCAAAATATGTTTTATGCACATATGTTTATATGTACATGAAAACAAACATCAATTTTGGACTCTATTTGAGGCTCCTAAGAACATTAATTTGACTTTAAAAGATCCAGTGCACCCAAAGCCAGCACTGCGACAGTTAAACGTAATCATGCTGTGTGTCAGCCATGCTGCAGGTACAGTGGTGTTCATGGGTGTGGTTGTCCAGGCCGCCTTGAACTGCCTCTGCTGTTCACTGTGCTTGTTACAGTTTCCAGACTGCATGCTGTTAGCATCAGGATCTTAAGCATTTTAGGAGAAATTATGAAGGAAAGCAGTTTGCTATACAATTATCATGTTAGTCACTCATGGAAATTCTTTTGAAATGACAGGCACTAATGATCAGTTTGTATGTGAGGTGTATCAAATATTCTCTGATGTGACTATGCTTTAAAACATATTTGCAATTCTTATTTCTCAGAGGCAGTTTCTTTCAGTTAAGTCAAAACCATAAGAAATTATGCACCCTAATGTTTCAGCTTTCTGACATGTAGAAAGAACTGATGGAGGGGAAGCGTCTAGCTGGATGTTTTAGATCTAGCTATTAGTCAGCTAATCCTCCTCCCTACTTCACTGAAAATATTTTCATTCTGTCTGACAGAAAGTAAAAAATTACATTAACTGTGACTAAAAATGTTCTGCCAATGACACATGAATGAGATGAATGGTTCTTGTCTTGTTCTCTAAAGTTTGCGTAGTCTTACCTTTGATGAACTTATGCCGATAGTTTAATTACACCAAAGGTTTCATTTTCTTTTGGAACTCTAGGGAACTAGATCACAATAAAGGTTATTAGATTATATTTAAGTGTATCGTTAAAAACAAACAAAAGAACTGATTAAATGTCCTCCTATATACTAAAAGTCTAGTTGGATGAAACCTTTGGAAGGGGTCCAGTTAATGAGAGCAAAAACATGACAGAAATGTAATTGACAAGCCAGATGGTGACGGAAACATCTGACTCATGAAGAAAAGTCAACGTAGACAGCAAAAGGAAGCATGCTAACTGTTCACGAATCATTTGGATTTAAAGGGGGGCCCATCAATTCACTTCACAATTGTTAAAGAACAATAGTTTTCAAGATAACTCATTCACACACACACACACACACACACACACCACACACACACAAATAATACTTAGCTAAAGGTGGGGATGAAGCTCAATGCCTACTACATGCAAGGCCATAGGTCCAATCCTCAGTACTACAATCAAAGCAAAACTAAGCTCATTACAATCAGGTATGGTGATGCTTATCTGAAATCCCAACTTTTTGGGAGGATGATGAAGGAAGATTTCAAACCTAAGGCCTGTAGAAAGACCTCATCCAAAAATAAAAATGAAGGCCAGTGAGATGGCCCAGTGGGTAAAGGCACTTGCCACCAAGCTGACAACCTGAGTTTGATCTCCAGAACTTGTTGGAAGGACAGAAATGACTCCTGGAGGCTGTCTTCTGAATTCCACCAGGTGCCATGGCACTCTCATGACCCACCACACAAACACACCTATAAATAAATAGTTTTTTAAAAAATTAAAATTACAGGCCAGGCGTGGTGGTGCATGCCTTTGATCCCAGCACTTGGGAGGCAGAGGCAGGTGGATCTCTGTGAGTTCCAGGACAGCTGGGGCTACAGGGAGACCCTATATCAAAAAAAAAAAAATTATAAAAGCCATTCAGGTGGTAGAGGATTTGCTTAGCATGCAAGAACCATGGGCTCAATCCCTAATACTGTGAAAACAAACAAGCAAGCAAACAGATAAGCAAACAGATCCCAATCCATGTGATTTCATTAGCCACGAAGGATCCTAACTTGCAATTAAAAAAAAAAAAAAAGTACTGATGAGGGCTTAGAAGATGGCCTGCAAGCAAGAGGACTTAAGTTTGATCCCCAGAACCCTCACTGAAGACTGGACATGGTGGCATGTGCCTATACTCTCAATGCTGGGGAGAGAGAGGCAGATCCCCAAGGACTGGCCAGCCAGTCTACTCAAAACAGCGAGCCTCGAGTCCAAGGAAGAGACTCTGCCTCAACAAAACAAAAACTAGGGTGGATGACCATCTTAAGGGACATCACACTTCCACCTACACGTGTGTGTTCGCTCATACACACATACACGCACAAAAATATCAAAAAAAAAATAGAGATACCAATGAATGACAGAATTTTCTGAATCATTTTCCGCTCAGGGATCTGGAATGTAAGCACTGCCATTTTATCTGTCTGAACCATTATTTTGGTCTTACCTAGACCTTTTTAATAAAACTGCACAAGCTCCAAAACAGTATACACAAGCGTCCTGTACCCAGACTACAGCACTGTGTCCTAGATTCCGTGTCTAAGTACTCCCACCTACAACTCTTTATTTCCATTTAGACCATATTGATTTACAACTCATCTGTTTGTTCTTCACCAACTTAAAGAGTTCATAGTCCATAGTATAATCATGTCCTTAAAAAGACACTCAATTCCCATGGCTTTGCTTCACTTTATTGTGCCAACTTGTAAAACCCCAAATCTTGATAAACTAAAAAATCCGTTTTTGTGTGCACATATGCTAGCTAGCCCAAGGACATGGACAGAGGAGCCATGAAACTAGTAAGAATGGGTTCATTTAAAAAGCACCTCAAGCTTCAACAATCTTTTAGCAGTGTCTGCCTTCAAGCCTTCTCCTTGTGCTTTCGAGAAACCCCACCACTTACTAGTTCAGAAAGTCTGGTCTCCAGGCCAGCAGCATGAGTATCATCCCGGAATTTCTTAGAAATGAAAATTCTCAGACCCCATCCCTGGCCTGTTGAGTTAGAACCTCCAGGGGGAAGGTCCAATACTCTATTTTAACAAGATCTGAAGGTGATTCTGATGCCTGAGTGTTGAGAATGGATGTAGTCTCTGAGTTCACTGAGAAGCCTCTCTGCATGTAAGCACTAGGAGGGCGGCAGCAGAGCAGTGCGGGGTACAAGACAGGTCCCAGGAAGCATCTGTGGGTCATTAAACATTAGATGGGTGTTCTCGTTTGTTTCTCCATTGCTGTGACAGAATACTCTGACCACTACCAACTTGGGGAGGAAAGGGTTTATTTAGCTTACATCTCCCAAGTCACAGTTCATCAGGGAGCCCAAGGTAGGAACTCAGGGTAGGATCCTGGAGGCAGGAGCTGGAGCACAGGCCATGGAGGAACGCTGCTTACTGGCTTGTTCTCCTGGCCCCTACCCAGCCTGCTTTCTTATGCAACACAGGCTCACCTGCCCAGGGGTGGCACCACCAACAGTGGGCTGGGGCTGGGCCCTCCCACATCACTCATCAAGGTGCCCCTCAGACATGGCCATAAGCCAGTCCAATAGAGGAAATTCCCCAATTGAGGCTCCCTCAACCCAGGTGTGTCAAGTTGACACTAAAGCTATCCAGCACAATGGGACAGCCCTTCTTTTCCTAATAGAAATATTAAAGTCTACCTGCACTTGTACCAATTGCCTGCCCTCCCTCCCTTCCTCTTTTCCCAATGAAGGCAATGTGCCTCTCTCTGTCAAAGGCCAGTATTTCCATGTATAGATTGGATCTCATCCCTGAGTTACCACTACTTTTTCTATAGATTTACCTATTTTACACTTTTCATAGAAGTTTCCAAAACATTTGGTCTTCAGAACTTCTTAGGGCCTTTCCAAAGCAGCTGCACCATTTTACATTCCCGCTTAGCAATACATAGAGTCCCAGTATCTGACATCACTATTAATGTTGACTGTCACTTATTTTTTTTCTTTTTGTGTGTGTGGGGGGGGGCTGTGCATACTAGGTATCCATTCTTCTACTGAGCTATACCACCAGCCCCCATATGATACATTTTTAGTTGATTTTTTAAAATATAAGGAATGGGTCCAACTTAATTTATTTTTCCTTTATTTTCTTTCTTTCTTTCTTTCTTTCTTTCTTTCTTTCTTTCTTTCTTTCTTTCTTTCTTCTTTCTTATGATTTTTATGTGTGTGTATTGCCTATATGTATTTTTTTAAGTTTTCTAAACAATTATTCATTTAATAACCATATGATTAGAAGAAGTATTATTACATATTTGAAGCATTAACATATTTGATAACAATTTCCAGGGCAAAAATGCATCTCTTTCAAAATTAGCTGTAAATTTTTAGGTTCACAGTTGAATTAATACAGTTACACAATATTGAACTCAGTATCAACCCTATAAGACATAAAATTGAATGAGTTTTTAAACCTTTAAAAAATCTCCATTTCATTTTAGAATATATTGTTCCTTGCAGAAAGACTCATTGTTTTTGCTACTAATGCTGAGATGTGCACATACATTTCTAATCTCTATATATCTGATTATTACTAGTCACAGTGGTTACTTTCTGAGATCCTTGGCACCTGAACATGGATATAAAATCATCAGGTAATGTGTGGTAATGTGTTTCACCTCTACTAATTAACATGAAGCAAATTTTTATGCTTCTTCCTCAAATATAACACTTTTTTTTCTTTTTGGTCTTTTTGAGACAGGGTCTCCCTGTAGCCCCAGCTGGCCTGGAACTCACTATGTAGACCAGGCTGGCCTTGAACTCACAGAGATCTGCCTGCCTCTGCCTCCCAGGTGCTGGGATTAAAGGCGTGCGCCACCATGCCTGGCATAACTCATCTTTTAAATTTGTTGATTCTTTTGTATTTCATACAAAACATCCCAAACAATCCTATTCATCTATATACCCACATCCCAAATGGCACCCTCCCATAGCTCCCCCTCCCCATTGGAGCCCATATACTCTGTCATCCCTGTTACTGTCCACTGTGTTGTTGGTGCCCCCAGCCATTCTCCAGTGCTTGTCCATCTGCTTAGTCTAGTGAGCCTATCTAGGGTTCCTTGTTTTAGGAAGATCAGCTCTTCCTCATCTAGCAGCAATCAGTTGTCAATATTCCTTTAGATAAGATTGGGGTCTGCTGTTCATTTTCCCAGCTCTATGCTGGGTTAGTCTGGGAGTCTCTTGGGCCACCCTGGCCAGCAACTCAAAGGAAGATATCTCCTGTCTGGCATTGTTTCTTGTTATGTAGCTTTTAGCTATACGCATGGCCTCTTAAAGAATTATATTGATCCCTTTAATCTTTGGTTATACTTTCCTTTTGGGTGTTTAAGACCATACAGTTGGCTCAGATAAACCAATTTATTTTTACTCTTAAGGTCGTTTGAGGATCTGTTCCTTAGGGGTCACATGGGCTTGGGAGGAGCCCCTGGCTCCTTTCTTTTATCAGTTTCATCTATGTGAAGTTAAATCAAAGGTCCTGCTCGACCATGGCTGGCTTCACTTGGAAGCATGGAGGAAATGTTTCCTCTGTGTTGACCCTTCTCTTTGTAGACTGGACACTGGTTCAAGTCCATTTGGTGAGGTCTCCATGGCCTCCTTGATCAAGAGGACAGGTGTCCCTCACCACAGATACAGGACATTTTGAGAGACACTCCATAGTCCCCTGGGACTTCCTCAACCTTGGAGGGCAAGGAGCAAAAACTGTCCTTTATGTCCCTCTAACCAAATTAGTATAGGCCTCAAAGTATGGCTGTTAAACATCCAAGAAGGTTGGTTCCACCAGTCTGGTACTTTTAATTACCATGTGCTATGTAGATAAAGCTTGGGCCAAAACCAAACATTTTCAGATAAACCTTGCCTAGACATGTATTATATTCTTTGATCTAGTTGTATGTATAATTTGTCAGTAGGTTGTTCGATTAATATGGTTCCCTCTGGTTCTTTTAAAACTAGCTAGGCATTATTATCTCTCGTATTGTCTAAGCCTTCCACCATGGTTTCCCCATTTAAAGTGCCCCCACTTTTCCCATTTCTCCCTTAATAATACCCTTCTCCTATGGTCCCACCTCTCCTGAGCTCCTTCTTTCCCTTTATCCCCAAGGTTCCTTGTATAACCCCCCCACCCCTCCCCTTAAAATAACCCCATTTTTATCCATATCTCCCTTAGTAACACCTGTTTCCTACTGTTCTTCTCTCTCAGGTTCTTTCTTTTCCTTTACGTCCCTGATTCCTTTTCATTATCCTGGTTCCTGTAGTTATGTCTGGATACACACTCACTTAGAAGGATTTGGTGCTAGGATCCACATATAGGGGAGAACATACATTGTTTTTTTTTGTTTTTTTTTTTTCCTGAGTCTGTGTTACTTCAATAACAGTTTCTAGTTCTTGGTGTAGCTGTGCATTTCCATAGTTATAACTTCATTAAGTTTCTTCCCATAGCCCCATGTGTATAGTCATTCCTTTCTTCAGCTCTTTGTATTGCTTCAAGAACTCTCTAAAGGGCTGGTTTGCACATGAATTATTT
>NW_008346261.1:2826944-2865122 GCF_000622305.1 Nannospalax galili | reverse complement strand
CTTGTGTTTCTATGGGCATGTCTTTTGTTAATTTTGTGAAAATTTCTCCTACAATCCTGTTGAAGATCTGGTCCATACCTTTATCCTGAGATTCTTCTCTTTCCTGTAAGCCTATGATTCATAAGTTTGGTCTTTTTATGGTGTCACACAATTCCTGCATATTCCATTCTTGTGTTTTCTTAAATTTTTCATGATCTTTGCTTGAGTGGCCTAATTCATCCACTTTATCTTCCACTTTTGATATTCTGTTTCCATTTCATTCATCCTATTGGTGAGGGAGGCTCCCATCATTTCTAATCAGCTTACTGAGTGTTTCACTTCCTTCTTCATTTCAGCCTGAGTATTCTTCAGTATTTCTAACTCTTTTCTGAATTCATTCAGAAGTTTATCCCTATCTTCTTTCATTTCTTTGATTCCTTTCTTTATGTGTTCTTTAAATTCACTGAATTTGTGCTGGAGAGATGGCTCAGCAGTTAAGAACACTGGTTGTTCTTGCAGAAGACCCGGGTTCAGTTCCCAGCACCCACATGGCAGCTAACAACTGTCTGTAACTCCAGTTCCAGGGGATCCAATGGCCTCTTCTGTCCTCCACAGGCATTGCACAACATGGGTGCACTTACCTGTATGCAGGCAATACAGGCATGCACATAAAATAATAATAATAATTTTTTTGTTTTTTTGAGACAGGGCCTCCATGTAGTCCCAGCTGTCCTGGAACTCCCTATGTAGACCAGGCTGGCCTTGAACTCACAGAGATCCACCTGCCTTCCGAGTGCTGGGACTAAAGGTGTGCACCACCACTCCTGGCATAAAATATTTCTTTAAAAATTCACTGAATTCTTTCATCATGTTTATAATTGTTCTTTTGAGTTCCATGTCCTGTGTTATCTCTAGGGCTTCTCATAGTACTCCTCTAGAGGACTGTTGGTACTTGGTGAGGATATATTATTTTGGTTTTTGATGTTATTATTTTTTCTCTGTGACTTTGACACATGGATTTCTTTGGTAGTTTCTGATTCTTGTGTGAGACTCAAGCCTTCCCCAGGCTTCAGTCCTCTCTTTTGATTTTATATTGGAGTGGCCAAATTGCTTTCATCTTGCTGCTCAGGAGTTCCCACAAAGGCCCAAGTCAGATGAGGATCAAATGCTCTCAGGCTTTCTCCTGAGGTCTGGATCCCTCCAGGAAAGATGCTGGCCTCAGGAATTTGAGGGCTGAGCTGGCCTGGGAGCAGGGCCCAGGAAAGATGCTGGCCCCCAGGGATGCAAAGGGAGATGGGGATGAGAAGAGGCCTGAGGGCTCCTAGGGACTTTGGGGAGGAATTAGGTTGGTCTAGATGCAAAGGATCAGGAAGCAGTGGGGAATTTGGACCAAAAGGTCAATCCAGAGGTCTGGGGTGTCACAACAAGAGATGGGCCAGTCCCCCTGCTAGGAGGAGAGATGGGGTTGGGGAGCTTGGAGGGTGAATGAGGCTGGGGGAGTCAAGGCGCAGTGGGCACAGCCAAATTTACCCAGGCAAGCTGATGGCTCCAGGAAGCTGTGTCTGCCTACATGTATTTAAGAGCACCTGTGTTGTACAGTGCCCACAGAGGACAGAAGAGGGTGCTGGATTCCCTGGAACTGGAGTTACAGATGGTTGTTAGCTGCCATATGGGTGCTGGGAATTGAACCCGGGCCCTCTGCAAGAGCAGTCAGTGCTCTTAACCACTGGGCCATCTCTCCAGCCATTCTTTCTTTTCTTCTTTCTATCCTTTTTTTTGTCCAGACCATTTATTGAGATGGTTCTTTCCCCCATTGAATTACCTTGACACTCAATCAGTGATCACTTATTTACATATTATTAGGTTAGGTGTTCATTTCCTCTTTACCTCTCTGCAGGATTGACAGCATCGACCATTACCTTCAAGTGCTCTCCTCTCTTGATTCTCCTACTTAGGTTACTCTTCCCTCTCAGTCTTTATAGGGTCCTCGTCTTCTACTAAACTATAAAATAGTGGGTTTTCAGTTACTGTGGCTGATAAAAGTTACAATAAAACTTAGTGTTATAATTAAAGTCATTTATTATACTGAAGTTTCTTTGGGTCAGAACTTCAGATGGGTACAGCAGAGTCCCCATCTCTGTTCTGTGACATCTGGAACTTCATCTGAAGACTCAGGCTGGGACTGGTGTCATCTGAAGTCCTGTGCACTTGCAAGTCAGGCAGCTGTTGGTAGCTGTCAGCTGGGGTTATCCACGAGACTCTGTACATGTGGTTTCTCCAGGTGGGCTGGTTAGGCTTCCTCATAATATGGCTGCTGAGTTCTAAGAACAGGCAGGCTAGAGGGAGAGGAAGAAAGGAAGAGGAAGCCAAGGACACCCATGGGACCTAAGTTTGCCTTAAGAAAATCAAAGTAGGGGCTGGAGAAATGGCTTATGGTTAAGAGCACTGATTGCTCTTGTAGAGGACCTGGGTTCAATTCCCAGCACCCATATGGCAGCTAACAACCATCTGTAACTCCAGTTCCAGGGAATCCAGCACCCTCTTCTGTCCTCCATGGGCATTGTACAACACAGGTGCTCTTACATACATGCAGCCAATACACTCATACGCATAAAATAAAAATAAAAAAAATTTTTTTTGGTCTTTTGTGAGACAAGGTCTCCCTGTTGCCCCAGCTGGCCTAAAACTTACTATATAGACCAGGGTGGCCTTGAATTCACAGAGATCCACTTGCCTCTGCAGCTGGGAGTAAAGGCATGTACCACTATGCCTGGCTATAAAATATTTTTAAAAATAAGCAAATAAAATATTTTTTTAAAAAGCAAACCAAAATAGTCACTAAGTCTTACCACATATAAAGAGAAACAAACTCTACTTTATGTGAAATGACAAGGTTCTAAAATAGCTTGAGCCAGGGGCTAGTTCAGTGGCAAAGCACATGCTTAGGGCATGCCTGAGGCCCTGACTTAGAGCCCAGTACTACATAAATAAGTATGGGACCAGAAATGCTGCAGTGGCCTTCTGTAGAAGAACAACCTGCCACAGTCTTCTTCCAGTTCACATCCTCTCACATGCTAAATTCACTCACCTCCCCGCTAATGTCGCTTAAAATCTTAGCACATGATGGCATCAGACTCAGGCTTGAAGGTCAGGATTTCAGTGAGGTCAGGCTATGTGTCAGTGAGATTCCATGCCTACAGTTCCACTTGATCTGAAGACTTAGGCACTAAAAGGCAAGTAATCCTCCCACTGTTCCACAGCATATAAAAAGATGAAGCACAGGATAATTCCCATTCCAAAAGGAAAAAGCAGGGCATACAAAGGCGTCACTGACCCAGAGCAGATGTCTTTCTGTTCCCATAGCTTTAAAGACCAGTACATTCCTGATTTCCCAATTTTCTAACATCTCTGAGCACTGTTGTAGAATAGTCCGTTAACCATTTTGTACCTTTATAAATATCTCCTACGCATTGTTTTCTCCTTTACCCCACTTCCTCCTCAAACCTAACCCTAACCTGCCCCTGTCCTGGCTCATGTTCTCCCACTCCTGCTGCTCAGACCAAAACTCAGGACTCAGTCTTGATTCTTTTCCCCCGCTTTCTCAGTCTGCACCCCATTGTCAGCATGTTTGATATTCTCCACACTGCTTTTTCTTCTCCCGTGGATTTAGCAATGTCCTTCATTCTTTATCCTTTCTTCTCCTTGATGCAGTAGCCAAAGGCAACTTTAGTTTGTGCTTCACTGTGGCACTTTCTTGCTCAAAATTTTCTGTGACCTCTTGTCACCCTTTGAGTGAAATCCAGCTCTGTTACTATGGTCTAAAGGGCCTTGGCCTCTCCCTCTGACTGACTGTACTTCTTGTTACTTTGACTTTTACCCACTAGCCTCGCCTTCTCCAAGCATCTTTTGGTTCCTCAAATGCAGTAGGCTCTCATAATGTGTTCCCTCTGCCTAAAGCATCCTGACTTACCACTTCCAAATAAATCAGTTTCTTTTGTATTTAGAGGTATGGCATGACTGGTCAGTCAAACTACGTACTACACTCTGGTATTCTGCCACCCTATTGTTAACTTTGTAAAATGTATCCCTCTTCTAAGTTGTATCCTGTTAATTGTTTACCATCTAGCCCCCTAGCCAGATGGAACACTCCACTAGCTCAGGGACTGTCTCTGATATTCACCAATATCTATCCAACGCCAGAGTGCCCTGTAATATGAACTGTTTACTGATGTTGTTTAAAGGGACAATTTTTTTTTTTTTTTTTTTGGTCTTTTTGAGACAGGGTCTTCCTGTAGCCCCAGCTGTCCTGGAACTCATTATGTAGACCCGGCTGGCCTTGACCTCACAGAGATCCGCCTGCCTCTGCCTCCCAGAGTGCTGGGATTAAAGGCTGGGACTAAAAGCATATGCCACCACACCCGGCCTAAAGGGACAATTTTGAGATAATACAGTTTATACTTACAATGTTAAGTGCATCACTTCCAAGTTCTCACTGAGAATAGCCTTGTGCTTCTCTTTCAGTAACTGCCCTTCCTTTTTGGCTGCTGCTTTAGCCAGAGCCACATCAGATGAAGTCCTCCAGAGTGACCTTTCTGCACACTGCATCCCAAAGGAAACGGACGGCACAGAAGGGACTGTGGGTGAGCACCTTTCCACATTATCTGCTTGAAGATACTAAAATATTCTGTGTATAGTAGTCCAAAATATCTGTGGCATATGAGATCCAATTATATTTACCCACTACTGACTATATAGTGGTAGTAAGGAAATTGGTTTTTAAATTTATTTTATTTTATGTGTATGAGTGTTTTGCTTGCATGTATGTAAATGCACTCATGCATGCAATACCTGTGGAGGTAGGGTTGTTAGCTGCCATGTGGGTGTTAGGAACCAAACCTGGGTCCTCTGCAAGAGCAGTCAAGTGCTCTAAATCACTAAGCTATCTCTCCAGCCCCTGGAAAAAACCTTTTTTTAATTTTTGGTCTTTTTGAGACAGGGTCTCCCTGTAGCCCCAGCTGTCCTGGAACTCACTATGTAGACCAGGCTGGCCTTGAACTCACAGAGATCTGCCTGCCTCTGCCTCCTGAGTACTGGGTTCAAAGGTGTGCGCCACTACGCCTGGCTAGAATAGTTTTTTTAAAGACAGGGTCTCCTGTAGCCCCAGCCAGCCTGGAAATCACTATATCTTGACCTCACAGGGATCCGCCCACCTCTGCCTCCCGAGTACTGAGATTAAAGGCATGCTGGCTAAGAAAAAATTTTTAAGTGAATAAAAAGAAGCAAGATAGAAAATCCGGGGCTGGAGAGATGGCTCAGTGGTTAAGAACACTGGTTGTTCTTGCAGAAGACCTGGGTTTGAATCCCAGCACCCCCATGGCAGCTAACAACTGTCTATAACTCCAGTCCCAGGGGATCCGACAGCCTCTTCTGACCTCCATGGGCATTGCTGGACACGGGTGCACTTACCTACATGCAGGCATTACACGCATACACATAAAAAAATAAAAAAAAAATTAAAAAAGAAGATAGACAATCCAAGCATATTTTGAAAAAGGTAGCAAAATAAGTGGAAGGTAATTGAAACAACAAGAAATTTTCACCACCATCTAGACAAATGGTAGGGCTGTAAAAATGAATCCACAAGAGTTGGGCATAGTCCCCGGTGCCTGCAGCCCTGGCTGCTTGGGTCTAGTTTCAGGTAGGCTTAAACAATGAGCAAGACCTTGTCTCAGTGTTTTAAAAAAGGCAAGTTTAGCTCTTAGCCTCAGCCTTTAAGTTTAGCCAGGTGTAGTGGTGTACACCTTTAATCCCAGCACTTGGGAGGCAGAGGAAGGAAGATCTCTGTGAGTTCAAGGCCAGCCTGGTCTATATAGTGAGTTCCAGGACAGCTGGGACTACCAGGAGACCCTGTCTCAAAAAAAAGACAAAAAAAAAAATTTAATGTACAACAAAGATGAGTGGGTGAAGACAGCATTTAAGGAAAACTCTTATCTTTAAAGATAGAAGTAAAACAATGTAATAATTTTTCTTTAAAAGTCAGTTGTAACAAAACTCGTTAATGTTGTTAAATTCTAAATGTACCAAAAGAGAGTTCTGACAAATACACTATTTAATTGCATGGATCACTGTACATCTTTGTTGGTAGTAAGGTTATGAGACTCAGTAGCCCCTCCCACCCTCAACTCAGGCACTAATGGAATTGAGCCCAAGGACACAAACATGATATAGAAGCAAGTGCTCCACTGCTGAGCTGTGCGTACACACACACACACACACACACACACACACGCACGCACGCACACACACACACACACACACACACGCACGCACACGCACGCACGCTATTATAAGTTTCATTTTGAGATAGGGTCTTGCCAAGTTGCCCAGGCTGGCCTTAAATCTGTCCTCCCACCTCAGCAACCTGAGCAACTGGACTACAGGCATGTGCCACCAACTCCACCTTCAGTTCCTTAATCAAGGCAAATTTGTTAATGTATTAGCCTTATACTTGACAGGGTTTAAAAAAACTTCGCATAAAAATCCGAGAATTACTACCCCACCACACACTTGCTTTTTCAGTGCTGGGAATGGAACCCAGGGCATTGTGAATGCTAAGTATGTGGTCTACCAACTGAGTAGCACCCCAGTCTACTACCCCCACATTTTAAGGGTAATACTTCATTGGTATTCTTTTTGCTTTCAGACAGGATCTCAACTATGTAGACTTAGGCTTCAGTCTATCCTGCTCTAGTCTCCCACTGTCCTCTCCTGAGTTCTGGGATCACAGCGTCTGTTATAAAGCCCAGACTATTCTGTTTGTTCTAAGCTTTTGCTCATCAATATGACACATAAAAAACAAAGCATATATAATAAATTGAAAGGAATTCCAGAGACTATGAGGCGGACATACAAGTAAACACTCCTGCTCTTCCTTTAGCTTTTAGATCATCTGGGACAGACAATTATCAAGGAAGGAATTACTGCTTGTTTTTACTTAGGATAATTGATTCACCTAGAGCCAAACTGTCCCAGAGCCAAGTTGAATAGATTTCCTTCTACAGAGCACTGGTCTTTCCTCTGGTACTGATGCATAAAGTAACACCCTTGTAATGAAAAGACTAGTGAGCAAGCTTAAATTCTGCTTCACTGCGGTGATGGCTGACTCAGTTCCAGCTCCGCATGGTGACATTAACGACTGATGAGTAATTTACAGCTGCGAGGGGGTGGACTGCTACTTGGGATGATTTTCCCTTTTTCACGCCCCTTGTTTTATTTTATTTTTCCATCTGAAGTGGCTATTATCTGTACGCTAATGTCCTTCAGCACTCTTGCAGTAGACTGTAGCAAGAAGTACTGCCCTACATGCCGACCTGGGAAGGGATGTGTGACCCCTGTAAGATGAAGAAAGCAAAATAATGGGCTTTTCTTTGGGGGATGTCATCCATCATTCGGATTTACAATTTTTTCCTGGAGATCACTTAGAAATGTCTCCATGCTACTGAGATTCAGACTCCACTGTAATTCTAAACTATTTGCAAATCCTTTATTTAACACAAGTCACTAGGTGTGAAACACCCACAGGAGAGTCTCTTCAGGGGACACGGTGTTTATCTGTACATTAAATACATTACTGTGGGAAGATGGCATACTGCACAGGGCCTGCAGTTGATGGCGCTGACCCCTCTCAAATGCCTTTTTGTCCCTCTTCTTCATTATCTAAAAAAAAGTATGTAAAAAGAAGCAACTTGAGGGACTCAGCAGTTAAGAGCACTGGCTGCTCGTGCAGAGGACCTGGATTCAAATTCCAGCACCCCCGTGGCAGCTAAACCGTCCAGTTCCAGGGGAATTCAACACTCTTCTGACCTCTGTGGGCATTGCATGACACAAGTGCACTTATATACATGCAGGAAATACACTCATACACATAAAATTAAAAACCAATAAATAAAGCAATTTGAGCTGGGCGTGGTAGTGTATAAGCCTGTGAGTCCAGCACCAGGGAGGTTGGGCAGGTTCCAGACCAGCCTCAGCCACTTTGTAAGACACTATCTTAAAAAAAAAAAAACAAAATGGCTGGGCGTTGTGGCACACGCCTTTAATCCTAGCACTTGGGAGGCAGAGGCAGGCGGATCTTTGTGAGTTCGAGGCCAGCCTGGTCTACACAGTGAGATCCAGGACAGCTGGGGCTACAAGGAGACCCTGTCTCAAAAAAGGGCAAAAACAAAACCAAACAAAACAAAACAAAGAACTCTTAAAGTTCTTTACATGTTTGTCACTGCTAGCAGAATATCCGAGTGACCTTGTCTTAATAGAAATATAATTTGATTTAATTTAAATAGAAGTATAATTTGCAATGTCTCAATGAAAACAAAAACAAGGGAAAGTTATCACTACTGTGAGGAAAGTAACAGAATTATGAAATGTAAATAAATTTGAAAACTTGGATATTTCCTAGGAAAATTTAAATTGACCAAGTTTATCTAAGAAAGAGATGGAGAAAACTGTCAGAGAAAAAACAGGCAGAGGAGGAGATTTACAGGTGAACATCTTCAAACATTAATGATCCATTCCAGTGCTTTTTAGAATGAATATTCTAATTGGACAAAGAAGAAAAATACCATAATGTTGACACCAAAACCTGCCTAACACAGAGCTAAAGAAGGAAGACTCTGGAGCAGGAGCGATGGCTTAGTGATTAAGAGTACTTACTGCTCTTCCGAAGGACTCAGATTCAATTCCCAGCACCCACATGGTAGCTAACAATCTGATGCCCTCTTTCGGCCTCTGAGAGGGCACAGGCATGCACATGGTACACTTACATATATGCAGGCAAACCACTCATATACATAAAATAAAAATAAATTTAAAAAATGGAAGAATCCATCCTTAGTAATCAATGTGAAAATCTTAAATAAGCCAGGTTAGTGGCACAAGTCTGTAATTGCAGAACTCAAGAGGCAGAGGCAGGAGGACCTCAAGCTTGAGAGGTAGCCTGGGATACATGGGAAGCCCTATTTCCAAAAACAAGCAAGCAAACCAACAAATAAATAAGCAAAGTTAAAAGTATTTGTATATTGACTAAAAGAGTTCAATCAGTAGTTATTTAAAAATTTTTTACCATTATTTATTGTGTGTGGCATCACTACACATATGTGGCAGTCAGAGGATAACTTATGGGAGCTATTTCTCTCCTTCCACCACGAGGATCCTGAAGATCATTGAACTCAGGTCGTCAGGCTTGGTAGCAAGCGTCCTGTCCACGGAGCCATTTCCCCAGTTCTCAACCAGTATGTTACCAAGGGTGTATAGTATAGGCAGAATTTGGCTCAAATCAAAATCTAGTATTTATGCTTAATGTATACTTTCGGCTGTTAATTACCACAAGTCAAATTGGCTTCAGTAAAATAATTTGTCAAGGACAGCACAGGTACCTTTAGGTGGCATCAGACAAACCCAGTATTGCGTCAGCACTCAGCTGAACTATCTTTCATTTTGATTTTATTTTCATATTGAGCAGAAAAACAAGATTAGCTTTTCTCAGTTGCTCCTCTAGAAGCCACAGGATTTACTCTTAACTGGCCCTGCTTGGATAGTTTCATTTCTGAGCCAGTCACTGTGTGCAGAGGACTGTGATTCTCTAGTTGGTTAGAAATGAATCATGTTTTACTCCAAGACCCACGTGGACTGAGGTAGAGAAGAAGAAAGGAGCAGTGTTCGCAGCATCCGCAGTAACACGTGAAGGGAAGTTTTCAAGTTACAAGTAGAGAAAACCACCAGACACAGGTGATTAACATGCAGAAGCTGGGCGCAGTAGCGCAGCCTAAGGTACCAGATGCTCAGGAGGGTCCAGAGGACTGTGAGCTCTGAGGCTAGCCTGGGCTACATAAGGAGGCCCCTGTCTCCAAAACAAAAGAAAGAATTGGATTGTGGGGGTGAGTGTCAAGTGTTAAGTGCCTGTGCTTGTCAAACAGAATGTGGAAGGGCCTGGGTTTAATCCCCAACACCATGAAAGAAAAACATGAAGAATCTGTCAGTAATCCACTGAAAAAAGAGAAATATGTAAATTAATTAAATAATATAAATTGTTCTTGGATAAGACTCAGTATGAAAAAGATTTCAATTTTACTATCAATCTATAAAATCAGTGTGATCCTAAACACAATGAAGGGTTTTTCTACCCAAATCTGGAAAAATGATTAGAAAGTTCATCTGGAAAAATAAACATTTCAAACTACACAAATCACATACTTTCCCCCTTTTTTCTTTTTCTTTTTTTAAAAATTTTTTAGACAGGGTCTCACAATGTAACAAGCACTGGCTGACCTAGAACTCAAACTCACAAAGACCCACCTAAGGCTAGGATTAAAGGCATATGTCTCCATTCCCAGCTCATGGTAGCATGGTGCCTTTAATCCCAGCACTTCAGAGGCAGGTGGATCTCTGAGAGGCCAGCCTAGTCTAAATTGTGAGTTGCAGGCTAGCCAGGGCTACATAGTAAGACCCTGCCTCCAAAAAAAAATTATTTGGCTTTTAAAAAAAATATTTATTATTTTAATTTTATGTGTATGAGTGTATTGCCTGCATGTATGTGAGTGCACCTGTGTTGGCTTTCTAAGACAGGGTTTCCTGTAGCCCAAGCTGGTCTCAAACTCACTCTGTAATAGAAGCTGGCCTTGCTCCAGATCCTCCTGCTTCTGCCTCCCACTCAGTGCTGGGATTACGGAGGTGTGACACCACACCTGACTGAAGTATGCCTTTAAAATTAAGAGTAACAGGCTGGGGAGATGGCTCATTCAGTAACATGAAAAGGTGAGTTCAGCCCCCAACAGCCATGTCAACAGCTGGGCATGGTAATATACCTCTGGGATCCTGGTGCTGGGGAAGCAGACATTATCCCTTAGCCCATTGGTTAGCTAGTCTTGCTGAACCAGTGAGTTTCAAATTCAGAGACCCTGTCTCAGACAGTAAGGTGGTAGATGATAGATGACACTGGCATTGACCTATGCCCCCCCCCACGAACATGGACACAGAATACACCATGCCACTGCCACACACAAAATGAAAGGAGGGCCTGGAGAGATGGCTCAGAGGTTAAAAGCACTGACTGCTTTTTCAGAGGGCCTGGGTTTGATTCCCAGCACCGATATGACAGCTAACAACTGTCAATAACTCCAGTTCCGGGGGATCTGATGCCCTTCTAACCTCTGTGGGCTTTGCATGACATGGGTACACTTACAAACATGCAGGAAATATACTCATACATGTAAAATAGAAATAATAGGGGCTGGAGAGATGGCTCAGTGGTCAAGAGCACTGACTGCTCTTGCAGAAGACCCGGGTTTGATTCCCAGCACCCACATGGTGGCTATAAACCATCCTTAACTCCAGTTCCAGGGGAATCTGAAGCCCTATTCTGACCTCTATGGCACATGCAGGCAATATGCTCATACACAAAATAAAAATAATAAATAAAATATTTTTTAAAAATAGAAATAGGGGCTGGAGAGATGGCTCAGCGGTTAAAAACACTGGTTGTTCTTGTGGAATCCCAGCACCCACATGGCAGCTAACAGCTGTCCATAACTCCAGTCCCAGGGGATCCGACAGCCTCTTCTGACCTCTGCGGGCATTGCATGACATGGGTGCACTTACCTACATGCAGGCAATACACTCATACACATAAAATAAAAAAAATTTAAAAAATAGAAAAAAAATTTTTTAACAAAAAAGAGTAACAGAAAGGAAAACAAGTCTGCTGTTAAAGCATACATCACAGTAAAAGCAGATGGAGAAATAAGTGAAGCAGAGTAGCCAATCAAGGAGTTTATAAATATTTTAATGCTTATTTAGTTTACATGCTCATTTATTCACCAAACATCTAATGAGTCCCTGCTATATGCAAGGTATTGTACTATGACTAATCAGCATAATTAAGGCAGTCTATCTGCAGTCTAGTTGGGAAATGAAATGGACTTTAAATAAAGTTTACCTTTGTGAAGTGTTCTAGAGACAGAAATGCATAATAAATGTTATCAGCCATATCTACTGTTACAAATGTGGTTCAAGAGTTATAGTAGACTGAGAGCTAGAGAAATGGCTCAGTGTTTAAGAGCGCCTACTGTTCTTTCAGAGGACCTGGGTTTGGTTCCTAGCACCCACATAGTGGCTCCATGCCCTCGTGTGGTTTTCCTGGTACATACATCCATATATACATATGCATACATATATATAGGCAAAACACTTGTACACATAAAATAAAAACAAAGTTGTAATAGATGGTACAAAGTATAATGAGCACACAGGGAGCAAGTGGCAGAGGGCAGATCAGCAGCTACTCAACCTTAGGGGAGCTGGGCATGGTGCTATACTGCAATCCCAGCACTCAGAGGCAGAGGCAGGAGGATCACCCCAGGTTCAATGCCAGCTTGGTCTGTGTGGGGCGTTCCAGACCAGTTTGAGCTAAATAATGAGAATACGCCTTGGAAAAAGAAGGAAACAAAAGCAAGCAAACAAACAAAAAAAACCTGTTTATAAATCCCAGCGGAAGCTGCTTCCCCTATTAGTTCATCTACAGCAGTTCTAGTCAACAGAGATTGCAGTAATGGAGAGCTCTCCTGCTTCTGTTGTTCAGTATAGTCGCCATTAGCCACATTTGGTCATTGAACACTTGAAACAAGCACTGACATTTAAATTTTATTTAATTTAAATATCCACATGTAGCCAGTAGCTCCCTCTTTGGACAGTGTAGGTCTATATAATGAAAATAACAGACAAACCAAAGAGTGATGGAACAGTTTATAAGCTGGGAGTCATTTGTTTCACCCTTCCCATTTTCCCTCTGCGTCTCTGAACTCAGTTGTTTTGTAACCCATTGCTGTGACTGGGTGAAACAGGGACACCCTGAGGTCATGGTCTGCATTTGGGAGCCTCTCCTGCAGCAGCTACTACAGCTTGTAGTACTTTAAAAGAACAAACATTTAGAGTTTGTTCTCCAAAATGCTGAGTTGTTTACTGGCCTGTTTCTTGTATACATGTCCTCAGGCAGTATTCGCTCTCTGGACTTCATTTCTCTTTCAAGTATACTCTTGTTTCCATATATAAAATTGTTAGGGGCAGGGTGGGTATGATAGTCCATATCCACAACCACAGCACTTGAGAGACTGGAAGCTGCCTGTGCTAAGAAGACACTGTCTTAAAACAAACAGAAAAATGTTAAAGGGTACAAAACCACAAAATAATACTTGCAACCCTGTTCTTTGTTAATAAAGAAACATAAATAAAATACTTGAAACCAGCTTTCTGAATATAATCATTTTAAAAGAATTTTGAGGGGCTGGAGAGATGGCTCAGCAGTTAAGAACACTGGTTGTTCTTACAGAAGACTGGGGTTCAAATCCCAGCACACATATGGCAGCTAACAACTGTCTAACTCCAGTCCCAGGGATCCAATAACAGCCTCTTCTGTCCTCTGTGAGCATTGTACGACATGGGTGCACTTACCTACAGGAAGGCAACACACACATACACATAAAATAAAAATAATAAAATATTTTTTAAAAATTTAAATAATTGAAGGAATGAGCATGGTCTGCATAACAAGGTCAAGGTTAGTCTGGGTACAAAGCAAGAGAGACCCTGTCTCACAAAGACAAAAAAAAATTTTTTTTAATAATTGAAAAAGAATTTTGCAAAAGGCTGAGGATATTACTGAGTGTCCGTAGAGTGTTTACGTGACATACACAAGGCTCTCATAGCCCCAGCATTACAAAAAAAAGAAAGAAAAAAGTATGTAAGAATTTTGCATAAGAAAAGAGAGAAATGCAGTCACAGACTCAGGCTGAGGCGGGCCTGAGGGCTCCCAGGCTGCTCAGGAACATACAGTCTCTCTCCTTCGGCCTTTCTGTTCTGGGCCTGCAGAAGCATCTGCAGTCCCTGCTCAGCTGCCACACCACTTCCTCAGGCTGTCAAGTGACATCTGATTTGCGAAGCCAAGTAATTTTTTAAGAGTTCCAATTTTTTTTTTTTTTGACCTGGAATAGAGGAGCCACATCTAGAATATTAGCCTGGGAAAACCTAATCTTGGCTGAGTAGCTGCTATGTGAGTAGAACACGGCTTGAGTAGACAGTTAATGATGAGATAGTTTCTCCAATACCCTTTGATGTTGCTTACACATTGGTCATTTGCTGAGGGTCACAAGTCTGCTTCAGAAGTCAGCTGTTACCTGATGGGTCAGTAGTAGAGTTGAGGTGAAGTAAGCACTTGGGAAGTGGAGGCAACAGAGACCAAGGTCAGCCCAGGCTGCATAAGACTCTGCCTTAAAAAAATACTACACTTAGGCGAAGATCCCGCTAGTATTGCTCCTCCGATTGCTCTCCCCTTTTATTCTATCCAGGGTCATGCATATAGACAGCATTCAGGTGGGGTTTTTGTTGTTTTGTTGTTGTTGTTTGTCTTTTTGAAGCAGAGGTCGCCCTGTAGCCCCTGGCTGACCTGGCATTCACTATGTAGACCAGGCTGGCCTTGAACTCAAAACAGAAATCCTCCTGCCTCTGCCTCCCAAGTGCTGGGACTAAAGGCATGTGCCACCATGCCTGGCCAAGAAATAAACTTTTATCACTTATCCTATTGACTCAATTACTGCCTAAAACTTTAATAAATATATCAAAGAAAAATATGTAGCTCAGTTCCAAATGATACTCATTTCAAGAGAGCGAAAAGTTGGGAAACGGAAGGTAAAAGAGGAGGTCAGAAGGAGAGGAACAAAGGTAAATGGCTACCAAGGTACACTCTTACTGCTCTAGTCTGTGAGCTGTTTTCATCGCCTTTCCTGTTCCAGTTGCTGAATAACCATGTTCATATTTCAGTCATTCTGCCCAGCCTAAAAGGCCTGGCTTTCCATGTGATAACTGCAGCAGCCACCCACAAGGAAGGGGTGCTGTGAACTAGAGAGCAGAGGCCAGCTCACCTCCGGGGAGAGAAGCCTGGAAACAGATCCAGCCCTGACCAGAGGTGTTCTCCTGTCACACAAGGCAGGTGGCAGCTGCTGGTGGTGGTTTTCTACTAGGTAGGCTGCCATTTCCTCTCTTCAGAAGCTGCATTTTTCCTTGAGGAAGAATTTCTTCTGTTAAGGAGGAGCTTGATGAAGGTGACCTACTTCTGTCCTACAAGCAGATGAAAGAGAAGCAGTGTTGCTCGGCTCTTCATCGGGGGTTTCTGTTTCCTTCACAGAGATTGAGACAGTGAAATTGGCCCGTTCTGTCTTCAGCAAACTACACGAGATTTGCTGCAGCTGGGTGAAAGACTTCCCTCTCCGCAGGAGGCCCCAGCTTTATTATGAGACATCCATCCATGCCATCAAAAACATGCGCAGGAAAATGGAGGATAAACATGTCTGCATTCCTGACTTTAATATGCTCTTCAACCTAGAGGTAAAGGGCACTTCTGGATTCAGTGAGATATGGTCCTGTTAGAATGGAGATCTAGTGTTCCTACAGTCTATGATAGGATGGAGGGAGGCTGACTGCAAATTTGCTTGCATTAAAAAACAGAACTATTTTGTTATTTTAAGTAAGTTCAAATCATTCCAAATTGGGAACATTATGTTATTTTTAATAAGTTCACATGGTTCAAAATGGGAAAGTAAAAATCTCTTCCAGACACCCAGTTCCCATCCATGAAGGCTAGAAGGCAAGGAAAGTTATGTTTCTTGTGTAAGCTTCTAAAGCTGTTCTATTTGCATATAGTTAGAAAACTATCATATCTCAAATAAAGCTGTTTTTTAAAGGAAAATATTTGTACAGTAAAATCAAGCAGTGTTTATTAAATTCCCAATGTACTGTGTTGCTGAAGCAACACAAAACACAAACATAAAAGAATAAATTTAAGGCTGAGACAATTTTTTGATTTTATGTGATTTTGAAATCATGCTCTTTGAGATAGGAAAGTAGTTGGAATTATATTCACAAATCTGTGACTGACAGATTGGATCCACAGGAGCCTTGTCAGCTTCATAACCATTTTCTTGCCATCTTCCCCTTCTTTTTCTATTAAATGTATTATGCTAATGCAAACAGAGGTAGGTTTGTTTCCTTTGCTTGTTACTTGCCTTTTCTTCCTCTTTTAAGTCCATAACTTGAATATACAACGTAGCACTTGTATACTGCACAGCTCTCCTTAGTGTAACTTGAACATTCCAATGTAGCACCTGAACAGGGCACAGCATTCTTCACTCAGCAGCTGTTAAGAGCTAATCAGCAGCAGTGATGGCAGGCTGGCAGTCAGAGCTTACAAAGACAGAAGCTGATACCTTCATTTCCACATCTGCGCAAATATAATCCAAAGGCCTCTTCATAAACAGTCTCTGTGTCACTACACTTACTTGAAGAGTACACTCAGATTAAGGGCCTTATTGCTGGCTTGTTGACATGGCTGGTTTTCATTTTGTCTCTGAATTTGAAAACTAGCCCAAAGGCCTAACTCAGAAAGAAGCACCTTGATGTAGCAAAACAGGTTTTGAAGGCAACAAATATTTATAGTTTTATAGTTTCCTACCTTTGATCTGATATCACAATGAAAAAGAAATACAGAAGTCATATATACGTGCATATATAAAATAAGAAGTCTTGCTGGGCGTGGTGGCGCATGCCTTTAATCCCAGTACTCGGGAGGCAGAGGCAGGTGGATCTTTGAGTTCAAGGCCAGCCTGGTCTACATCGTGAGTTTCAGGACAGCTGGGGCTACAGGGAGACCCTGGTCTCAAAAAGACCAAAAAAAAAAAAAAGTCTTATTAATATGTTTTTTAAAATGTTTAATACATTATTAATAAAAAATTGGAAATTATCTAAAAATCATTAAAGGGAAAAAATGATGGCATGCTCAAGGATGCGCGTCATAATCCATTTATGATAACGACCTTGAGCAATACTTATTGACATGCAGAAATGCTAATGGCATAAATGACAAAAAGCAAGACATAAAATTTCATGTATACTATAATCCTGACTTTGAAAATATATCAGTGCTGCTGCACACCTGTAATCCTGTACTCTGAAGGC
Source organism: Nannospalax galili (assembly GCF_000622305.1). Taxonomy (NCBI): domain Eukaryota; kingdom Metazoa; phylum Chordata; class Mammalia; order Rodentia; family Spalacidae; genus Nannospalax; species Nannospalax galili. The sequence goes on along the minus strand of NW_008346261.1, from coordinate 2,848,088 downwards.
TGAGGCAGGAGGATCTAGAGTTCAAGGTCAGTTTGGCTACAAGGCAAGACCATCTCAAAAATCAAAAGTATGCATTTATATTTATAGCTGGGGATGTGTAGCTCAGGGGTAAAATGTTTGTCTAGCATACCCGAAGTCCTAGGTTTGATCCTTAGCATTCCAAACAATTAAAAAAAAAAAAATCCAAGCAAAACCAGACCATGGATATATAGATATTGTGGTTATCTATGATGGTGGGATTGTAGTGGTATTTATTTTCTTCATACTTTACTTTTTCTTTTTGGTCTTTTTGAGACAGGGTCTCCCTGTAGCCCCAGCTGGCCTGGAACTCACTATGTAGACCAGGCTGGCCTTGAACTCACAGAGATCCGCCTGCCTCTGCCTCCCAAGTGCTGGGATTAAAGGCATGCGCCACCACGCCTGGCTTTACATTTTTTTTTGAGACAAAGTCTCACTGTTTAGGCCTGGTTGACCTGGAACTCACTGTGTAGGCCTTACTGGCCTCAAACTCATAGAAATCCACCTGCCTGTGCCTCTAGAAGGCTGGGATTAAAGGCGTGCACCACTATACCTAGCCCATGCTTACAATTAAAAAAAATTTTTTTTCATGTGTATGAGTATATTACCTGAATGTATGTAAGTGTACGTGTGACCCGAGAATGTCAGAACAGGGTGTTGGATCCTTGGAACTGGAGTTACAGATGGTTTTTAGCCACCATGTGGGTGCTGAGAATTGAAACCTAAGTCCTCTGCAAGAAGAGCCAGTGCTCTTAACCACTGAGCCATCTCTCTGGTCCTATGCTTACTATTTTAAATAAATTATACATTACTAGAAAAACTTTTTTCCTTTTAAAGAAGCTATGCCATTTAAAAAGAAAATGAGTGCAGTGCTGGGGCCACACACATGCTAGCTAAGTACTCTACCACTGATCTACATCCCTGGCCTTATACTACTTTTTATTTTGGTCTTTTTGAAACAGCGTCTCCCTGTAGTTCCAGCTGACCTGAACTCGCTATGTAGACCAGGTTGGCTTCGAACTCACAGAGATCTGCCTGTCTCTGCCCCCCAAGTGCTGGGGCCAAAGGCGTGCGCCACCACACCCGGCTATACTACTTTTTGAAAGACACCTACTTGCTGTTCTTTTTTCCCTAATTTATACTGAGTTGTTTAAAATCAAGTACTATTTTAGTCTAGATAGAAATTCTACATGTCAGGATTATTACTAGCCAATTCTATTTAGTCAGTCTTCACTGGCATTATGTATTATTTTGCTTAAATTGTAAGATGAACTAGCTGTAATTTAAGTAGATATATATTTCATCATATTTGGGCATTACCATTATTCTTGGACATTTACATGTGGATATTTTGTTAATGAGACCCTTTTCAAAGTACAGATGTTCTTGTGGCATCTCATCTCTACCTGACAGATATGAAAATGATTTACACCTGGTGTGATGGCACACACCTATAATCCCAGCATTCAAAAGGTGAGACAGGAGGACGAGGAATTCAAGGTCCAGCCCTGGCTACACAGCGAGTTTGAGTCTAGCTTGGGCTACATGAGACCCTGTCTCAAAAAAACTAATACTAAAAACCAAAACTCAAAGCCAAACACCCACGCCCCCCAACCCCTGAAGATTTGCTCAAGGGCCTGTGACAGAACCTGGACTCCTCTAAGGCTCCTGGAGCCTAACAAAAAAGAATTCAGTGACACAAATGAAAATCATTAGTACAGCCTACAGGGAGCTAAGTGATCAGCAAAACTCGAGTGACTCACAGATCTGAGATTCAAACACCTAAGCTGAAAATGAAGGAAAAAAAGCAAACTATTTGGTTCTCAAAAAGTAAACTTCTCAAGACAAAGCAGAAGATTGGAAGACTCAATCCTGGCAGTCAGCCTTGTGAGAAGTGTAAAGCTGAATCTTAGAAGGTGGGACAAAGCAAAGTTGCCAGCCATACATTAGGCAACTGATGTGGCTCAAGTTTGGTTAACTACTTTAGAGACTGTTACTCATGGCAAGAATTCACTGTGATGAGAATGGTGTATGAAAGAGGTATTAGAGTTGAGAGCTGTGTATGCTTTTATCACCATGTATTTTAAACAACCTGAACACAATTGGCCTTGTGCTGGAAGGCCAGTTATTTTCTATTGTTCTCTGGAATTTTGAAAAAAGAAAGCACTCAATCCAGAACAGCTTTTGCTCAATTCCTCCTCATACCTTCTCCTTCCTCTCCACCCCCCAACTTATAACAGTAATTTTGAAGCAAATGTACGTGGGTGGTTTCCATGGTACAAGACAACAACTTTCACAGAGAGGGCACTTCAGCCTGCGCTAATTGGGCATGATGTGTTCCAGGGCCTGGTGTGTAAACACAGATGCCCTAATATTGCAGGTATTCAGCAGCTGACCAGGCATGTCAGAGAAGGGAAAAATTTAGTCTTGTTATATGAACAACAAATGTGATAGGGGAGGATGGCTGTTTCCAGGGGGGTCGGCCCATATGAACGGCAATATGTCTCACTCCTTAATGGTCTGTGTTTCTGTTGACAGGACCAGGAAGAACAAGCTTATTTTGCAGTGTTTGATGGCCATGGGGGAGTGGATGCCGCCATTTATGCCTCTGTTCACCTACATGTAAACTTAGTACGCCAGGAGATGTTCCCCCATGATCCTGCTGAGGCTCTGTGCCGGGCCTTCCGGGTCACAGACGAGCGATTTGTGCAGAAGGCAGCCAGGGAGGTATGCCACTTGCTTGTGAATTCTGGCCATGAGAGCTCTAGCTGAGCTCAACCAGGTCTATGTGGTTAAAGGGCTATTTTGGATTTCTTTTGGGGCAGACATTATCCAAACTATTTTTTTTTTGACCCCTCATATTGGACTCTGTGCTCGATTCTAAATCCAGTTTGTTCTTCAGGAATAATTTTTATGGGGCACAATGATAGACTGTAAAGGACCCCCAGGCTGTGGTTTTCTGACCACCTTTCTAAAATCCTTGCTGGATTTGGCAGGTGAGTTTTGTTTCATTTTTCCCACTGCCTGACAGCTTCCCACTAGGACCATCTCTCTAAGCACTCTTGCTGACAAGATCTGGATATAGTGAATAAAAGACAATGGTTTTAAAAAAGAAACAGAAACTGGGATCACTTCCATATATTTGGTTTTAAATGAGTAGACAATGTTTTACTGTTTCTCCAGGGAAAAATTTCACTGTAGAGGATGAATCCTTAGATGATCCTTGAACTGATTTTCTTTTAATAGGAAGAAAAGCCAGCACTCACACCCTATATTGCTAAGGCTGATCAGACCTAAGTTTCTTTTACTCTGAATGAAGTTCAGGGGCTCTATATTAAGGCTTAAAGTAAAAAATACACGATCTAATTATCATTCTTGGCATTGGTACATAATTTACTATAGTACTCTATGTTGGATTTTTAACTGGGGGACCAATAGAAACTTTTTTAATTTTCAAAAGTAATTACATAATTAGATATACACAAAAATGAACACTCTTGCCACATGACATAAACATTAACTTTTAAGACAGAAAGATCATGGTTATCATTTAATCCATTTCTCTGACCTCACAGTTAGGCTACAAAGGAATGATGGGACCTGGAATTAGCAAAGCAACAACTCAGAAGTACATGATAAAAAGCCAGAGTATTCTCTATCTTTACTCCTCCTCCAAGCTTGAACTAACATGCAAACTAACCACAGTAACCACCAGGGTCCACAGATAGAGGGAGACTGCAAAAGGAAATGCCACCTCAGATCTTCCTGGGCTGGGCTGGGAGAGCTAACACTCCGTTCAGCTCAGTCTCCCGAGGCTGCTGGTGCTCAGCTTCTGAGACAAGGCCAGCCTGGTGGGTGATCTGTCATCATCAATGTGAGGCAATCACTTTGTCTTTTTTTTTTTTTTAATATTTATTATTTTTATTTTACGTGTAAGAGTATATTGTCTGAATGTATGTGAGTGCACCTATGTCGTGCAATGCTGCAGAGGTCAGAAGAGAGCTTCAGATTCCCCTGGAACTGGAGTTAAGGACAGCTCGTAGCCGCCATGTGGGTGCTGGGAATCGAACCTGGGTCCTCTGCAAAAGCAGTCAGTGCTCTTAACCACTAAGTCATCTCTCCAACCCGTCTTTTTTTTTTTTTCTTTCAATCCTTGATTCCTTTTTCTCTCTTTCCTCAAAATTAGGACTTTCCTGGCCATGCTCTCCTCACTTGCTTTACGAGCATCCTAGTGTCTTGTGGCCCTAGTGTCTCTGCTTCTGGCCGGCATCTCTTGATAACTTGGGTCCACCTCAGCAGTCACTCTTCTCTTCTTGCGCTTCCATGTGCTACTTACTGCTGGGAAAAGTAGCTATTCCTGCTGTGAAGCAACCCTGCCTCCTGTTCTCTCCAGGGCATATGCACTGAAGTGTCTTTATCGTGCGTTCCAGAGGGCTGAGTTTTTGAACATTCTGTGTGGGAAGACATTTTATTGGTGGGTGAGGATTTATAACAAACTTTCCCTATATAGGGAAAAAGAGAAGTTGTTTTTCTCATTCGATACATGAAGCCCTTTACCACCCCTGATGCAGGGGTTCTAATTTAGGCCAGGTCCTTAGTAACAGAGTCATGCTCATTTGGTGGTGACTCATGTCAAATGGAGATGTCATTTTAGTGTAGTAGGATCAGGAGCTTTAAGCATTGTGGTAGATAGTGCAGGGAAACTCTGGATGGGCTGTTCTTTATGCAGTGTTAAAACCAAATATCTCTAAAAATATTATAGGGAAGATTTTCCTGTTTTTGTTTTTAAAGGTATATAAGCATCTTAGTTCAACAAATGTGTGCTCTCTTGGCTCCTTAATATCCAGAGATTGAGAACATTTCTTCTGTACCAAGAAAATGCTTTAGACACACACACACACACACACACACACACACACACACACACACAATATTATTGTGCAGTTAGGACACTGAACTGATTATACACAGTAGGGTTAGTAATGAAACAGACTAAACTGTGGAAGCCTTTAAGAAAAGGGTTGATATAATGGATTTGGCAGTGACTAGGAGGAACAAAGAATCCAGCCGTTTTGTATACTAAACAGTTTATCAGCCCTTGGACAAATCACAACATCTGACAGTTTTTTAAAAAAACATATTTTAAAATATTTAGTGTGTGTATACATGGGGGGTGGAGGAGATGTGCACACATAACCCAGCATGTGTGGGGAGGGAGGTCAGAGGACAATTTGCAGGAATCAGTTCTCTCCTTCTATTGTGTGGGTCCCAGGGATCAAACTTGGGTCATCAGGCTTGGCAGTAAGCACCTTTACCTGCTCAGCCATCTCAGCAGGCCCAGTTTTTAAAATCTATATTTAAAATGAAATTGATAACCATTCCTGTTTTGCATATCACAGATCAAGTGGATTTGTGTGTAAATGTAAATACAAACATGCATATATAATGCTCTGAGCCAGGTGTGGTAGTGCATATCTTTAGTCCCAGTACTCAGGAGGCAGAAGTAGGTGGAATGTGTGAGTTCAAGGCCAGCCTGGGTTACAGAGTAAGAATCTGTTGCAATAAAACAAAATAGAATAAAATAAAATGTTGAGAAACATGAATTTCAAACATGTGAAATTGTATTACCAATAGCCTCCCACTCAAAGAAGTTTATATTAATTCTAAATTGCTTCTCAGTGAGAATTTGGTGTCTTTGATTTTCATTGACTCTGCTCTTAAATTATTTTCAGAGCTTACGATGTGGGACCACAGGTGTGGTAACTTTTATCAGAGGCAACATGCTCCACGTGGCATGGGTGGGTGATTCCCAAGTTATGCTTGTGAGAAAGGGCCAAGCTGTTGAACTAATGAAGCCACATAAACCAGACAGAGAGGTATGTATGATTTGTTCTAATAGAACATGTCACAAAAGCAGTTTTGTAGTAATTCATTAGGATTCTTTTAATTATTATCATCATTATTATTGTTGCCATTAATCTAAGTAACTATGCCCACATCATATAGGAAGGGTACAGAAGACCTTTTCAGAAAGCCGATGGGTAACATACCTATGTTTACTGTGCAAGTAAATGAATAAATCCTGAATCCAGTTCTTTGCTTTTTATTGCACTGCTGTTTAGGATGAAAAGCAGCGAATTGAGGCTCTTGGAGGCTGTGTAGTTTGGTTTGGTGCCTGGAGGGTGAATGGAAGTCTGTCAGTCTCCAGAGCTATAGGTAGGAAACATTTTGTTTCTCCAAACTAACATCTTCTAGCGCACTGTCTTGTATTAACTTTGACATGAAGGAGCTCCAGATACTCGTTTACATCAGGATGGTTCTCATCATTCAAAGTAACAATCGGGTACCTTGTTATTTAACTATGCCTGATTATTTGTACATTTAAAATTCATTATAAAAAGAGACTTATCTCAAGAAATAATGTACTAGTTTCTATTCTTTGTTACTTATTTTTATCTTATGTGCATGAGTATTTTGCCTACATGTATGTAAGTGTATCCATGTTGTAAAATGCCCAGAAGAGGGTGCCACATCCCTGGAACTGAAGTTACAGACTGTTGTTAGTCACCATGTGGATGCTGGGAACCGAACCTGGGTCCTCAGAAAGAGCAGCCAGTGCTCTTAACTGCTGAGCCATCTCCCCAGCTCCAAGTTCTATTCTTTTAATAGAAGTCTTCAAGTTAGTGTATAAATTTGCTTAAAACCAAAATGATCATTTCATTCCATTTTGGGTTAAATTTAACTTAAATCAGTATTTCCAAAAAATGGAAGCTCCCTCCATACTTTAGCTATATTTTGTTTCTATCTTCATCTTTTTTCAATGAATTATAAAATGATGTAAGCAGATGTCATAGAAACAGCATACTTTTATAGGAAAACTGGTTATGAAATAACAACTTGTCAGATAACCCTGGGTTCAAATTCATTATTCCATCTCATCCCATTCCTCCTGCCATCACCCAGGGATCAAAACTGAGGTCTCCTGCATGCTAGGCAAGAGCTCTTACCACTCAGCTACATCCCCAGCCCTTACCAACATTAAAGAGCAATTTAAAAAATTTCTATGTATGAGTGTTTTTGTTGTTATTTTTGAAACAGGGTCTCCCTATAGCCCTAGCTGGCCTTAGAACTCACCATGTAGACCAGGCTAGCCTCCATCTCACCAAGTGCTGGGATTAAAGGTGTGCACCACCACACCTGGCAGCATGTATGAGTGTTTTTTTGGCAGGGGGACGGTCTTTTTTGAGACAGGGTCTCTCTGTAGGCCCAGCGGACCTAGAGCTCAACTATGTAGACGACTCTGGCCTTCAGCTCAGAGATCTCTGCCTGCTAAGTGCTGGGACAAAAGGTGTGTGCCACCAAACCTGGCAGGTATGAGTATTTTGCCTGCATGTAAGTGCACCATGTGCATGCAGTGCCCACAGAAGCCAGACTGGGCATCGGATTCCCAGGAACTGGAGTTATAGATGGTTGTTAGCTGCCATATGGGTGCTGGGAACTAAACCCAGGTCATCTGTAGCCAGGTCCCTAGTGCCTTTAACTACTGAGCCATCTCTCCAAACCCTTTAACCATTTCAAAAGAACTTGTCTCCCTGAAAATTAAGCTTTTCAAAAGGGAAAGTCAGTATTAAACAGAGATTGAACAAATGATTGTACAAAACTGTGGGTGTAATTTTGTAGGAACTGGGCTATTCCTGCCATTGTCTCATTTTGGGGTGTAGATTTGTTGTTAGCCGTCACAGTTTAGCCTCCCTTCCCAGCTTTTGAAAGACAAATGTGTGTCTTCATGGGTGGATGTACAGATATGCATGCATACTGCAATTCTTAACCTTTTCTTCTCTAAAAAAAAGTAAGAAGCATGGGCCAAGTTCATATCTAATTATCAAATTTATCATTATTAAGATTTCTAGAACAGTAGGAAAATCTGAAAGGTTTGGTTTAGCTTCATCAGTGATTTGAGTTTCTCCCACTCTTGGGGGAGGCGCTGGCAAGCTGTGAAGTGGCCCAAATATGAGCAGCAGAGGCTAAATGAGAAACAGAAAGCTAAATGAATGCAAGTTCCTCTTGAAAACAGCTTTACCTTACACCGAGAGAGCTATTAGGAACTCTGGAACAAGGCCACAAAGGGAGAAATTCTCGAGTCTAAAATATATTCATACAGAATTATTTTTGACAACTAGAGTTGTCAAATACCTCCTCTTCTTTATCTTTTCTTCTGATGGTGTTTGTCAGAAAACTGAGGAATACCCCTACAGAGCAACTTACCAGCAGATACATGCCTTGATTCTAAAAACAAAACATAAGGTGAAAGTAAAGCAGAAGAAGAATGTTCTCGAATAAGTGTTCACTAAGAGCAAATGAGGAAGACATCATAGATGAAGTGATTTTTCAGTGGGGTGCAGGCAGTAGCACATTCAGGAAAGGAAACCCCAGCTGTAGATAAGTGTAACTACTGGGAGTTTGAAAGGGCATTCGTGTTTTAGATAGTAACAAGTACCAGCAGCTAGAACAGAGGGTGGAGTGCCAGGTTAGAGGTGTTGGGGCTTCATATTTGACTCGAAGTATTCAGGACTTCACCAGGTGAAGCAGCAGAGGGACCACTCCATCAGCTTTGCCTTTATAAAAAATTTGTAGTTACAGCACAGAAGACCAACAAGAGTCTAGATGGGAGGACATTTAAAAGGCTATGGGTACTGGGTGTACTAGTGCACACCTTTAATCCCAGCTCTCAGGAGGCAGAGGCAGGCAGATCTCTGAGATTGAAGCCAGCCTGCTCTACACAGTAAGTCCAGGCCAGCCAGGGCTACATAGAAACCCTGTTTCAAAGTAGAAGGAGGAAAAAAAAGGCTATGAGTACATTGTTGGGACATGAATATCTAAAACGGGAGACAGAGGAGGGCATACATTGGTGACAGAATGACAGGTTATGGGGAAGAGGAAAACTACCTTCCAGGTTTTTTGACTTATGAGTGGGAAGATGATACTACATTTGTAATAAAGCAGCAGCAAAGGTTTATTTTGGGGGGGAGATAATGAGTTCAGCTGGACATATTTTCAATTTCAGGAACTAATAAGATGTCTTGGAAAAAAAGATATGGAGCTTAGCTGCGAGTTATAGGTTAGAGACAAGGACTTGACAACTCATCCCATCTTGGCAATATGTAGTACATGTGCACATACATATGCATGTTTAAAGTACAGGCATGTGTGACATTGCTCAGAAAACATATTGTACGAAGACGCCAAGATGAAGCCGACAGGGTCAGAGAGATAGACTGCTTGCTTGCTGCTTGTTCAGAGGAACCAGGATTGGTTCCCAGCACCATATCAGGTGGTTCACAACCGCATAATACTCCAGCTCTAAGGATCCAATGTCCTCCTCTGACCTTCAAGGACACCTGCACACACAGAGACGACAGAGATGAGGCCCATGACTTAAGGGTAACATAGTGGCTGGCTGGACTCCCTGGGTTTATATCTTGGCTCTGTGACTTTATAGTTTATAGATTTTGGAAAGTGAACTTATCAGCACCAGTTTGCTCCTTTGTAAACTGAGAATAACAGTACCTAGCTCATGGAATTTGTATATAAAAGGGTATAATGTGCACCATATTTAGAACTGGGCCTGGCACATTGTTAGCACACAATGATCGTTAGCACTATTAAATTAAGGAGACAGTGAAGAAAATCAGGAAGGGACTGATGATACAGAAATGAGGTATTTCAGATGCTAGGGAAAGAAGGCTGCTAGGCCTGAGTAGTCAGGGCTGTAGCCGTCTTCTGAGAAATACATTTTAAAAAGAAATGGAATTTTAAATAGGAAATAACTGGTGATAACTGAGGGAAATGTTTTAAATTGGTCGGTAGAAAAATCTGCTAATCAGCTGGGCATGGTGGTGCACACCTTTAATCCCAGCACTCAGGGAGAATAAAGTGGATCTCTGAGTTCAAGGCCAGCCTGCTCTACATAGCAAGTGCCAGGGCAGCAGGGGCGACAGGGAGACCCTGTCTCAACAAAGACCAAAACAAAACAAAAACCCTACTAATCAAGTTATATAGATAGGCATGGTGGTACATGCCTTTAATCACAGCACTTGGGAGGCTGAGAGGCTGAGATCGTAAGTTAGTTTCAGTCCAGCCTAGGCTACACACTAAGACAGTGTAAGAAAAAGGAAGGGAGGGAGGAATAGAAAATAATCAAGTGAGAAAAAATAAGCAATAACATAAAGGAGCAAGGGTAGATTTAATTTATTGGGCAGTTTGATGGTGAAGGGGAGAAAGGAAATAGTGCAGGGGCTTGGATGAAAAGCTGACTTAAGAAAGAATGACTTTTTTTGGTCGTTTTGAGTCAGGGTCTCCCTGTAGCCCCAGCTGACCTGGAACTCGCTATGTAGTCCAGACTGGCCTTGAACTCAGAGATCCACCTGCCTCTGCCTCCCAAGTTCTGGGATTAAGGGCGTGTACCACTACGCCTGACCAGGATGACTTATTTTTAGAATGAGAAGATGGCAGAGTGCATTTGTAGGAAGAGAGTAAGGAAGAGAACTGAAAAATGAGAGCTTAGCCTGAGATCTGGAGAGACAGGAGGAAAGGGGGACTGGACTTGAACTCAAAAATGGTAGTGGATACAGGGCAACTCCAAAGAAGAAAAAGGAAAAAAAGTTTAGTGTTTTTTGTTTGTTTGTTTGTTTTTGTTTTTTTGAGAGGAGGGTCCGATGAGGAAATTCAAGCTTTTTAAAAAATATTTTTATTTTATGTGTATGAATGTATTGCCTGCATGTGTATAAGTGCACCTGTGTCATGCAATGCCCGCAGAGGTCAGAAGAAGGCGTCAGATCTCCTGGAATTGGAGCTACAGATGGTTGTTAACCACCATGTGGGTGCTGGGACTTGAACCTGGGTCCTCTGCAAGAGTAGTCAATGCTCTTAACTGCTGAGCCATCTCTCCAACCCTGAGGAAATTCAAGCTTAACAAACGTGAGGTTTCTTTGAAGTCGGAAATTAATTAATCTACTAAAATCCAGTTTAACTGGGTTAGAGAGTTAGAGAATGGAAGATTTGGAAGATCATGGAAATGGGTTAAATAGGGACAAGAAAAAGGGCTATGGAACAGAGTTCAGCCTACCTAAAAATAAATGACACTTAAAATTTGACAATGCAGTTTTTCTATTGTTTTACCCCGTGAGCCCTTCATCTATGAGCCAAAGCTGACTGTCATGTATACTTCCTAGCATATGGAGAGAGGAGGTTGAAAACAAAAGGATGTTGCCACTTCCACCATGAGATGGATATTTATGCCCTCCTACCAAATATGGGGGCGAAATGTCATGAATTTGACACCCAACAGTAGAGCAGGTGAAAAGCCAGAATTTTGGCAGCGTTTTCTTTGTGCAAATCTTTGTATGTTCTGTTCCAAATCAACAGTTGCAGTAGTCTTTTAATTGTTAACACTAAGACAAGATTTTTCAGAACAGTATGACTCAGATCACATTTATTTTTAGAGGTGGAGTTCAGAAAATAATAATTCAGTCAGGTAGAATAGGGAAAATCAAAGTGGACTAGCAGAGGACACTAAATCCCAACTTTGGATGTTATAATTAGCAGTTTATTAGGTGGCATTATAGTAAGAAGGGAAACTGATGCAATCAAAACAATGCTTTCTTAAGAGCCCAGAGTAGTGGTGCATGCCTGTGATTCCAGCACTTGGGAGGTAGAGGCAAGAGGATCAGGCACTGAAGGGCAGCCTTGGCTACATGAGACCTTGTCTCAAAAAAGGAGAAAGGGAGGAGAGTGATGATAGTTCTACATCTGAGATTAGGGGTGAGCTGAGTATTTATAGGGTCAAAAGACCCTGTTTCTTACTTACAAATAATTATATAATTGTCCATTTTTCTGGTATCCAGTCATACAATGTGCTGGAAACAGCATGTGGCCCACATTGTTTATAGCTGAGTTATCCAGAGTTCCTATTGAAAGTTCCTATTGAAATTTCTGGGCCTGTTTGACATGTTTGAAAGAAGTCTTCCTTGGGCAAGAGGGAACCAATAACAGAATTCAGAAACAACGAAATGTATAGGAAGTCCTCTGTCCTAGTTTCATTTCTGTTGCTATGATAAACACCCTGATAACAAGCAACTTAAGGGGAGAAAGGGTTTATTTTAGCTCACAATCCCTGGTTACAGTCCATCACTGCAGGGAAGTTGTGGGGGCTGGAGCTTGACAGACAGCTGGCCACATCACATCCAGTCAAGAGCAGGGAGAAATCAAAGCATGTATACTTAGTACTCAGCCCAGATCCCAAACCCAGGGAATGGTACCACCCACGGTGAGCAATGTCTCCAACTCAATTAACCCAATTAAGGGAGAAAAAAATCCTTCACATGCACACTCACAGGCCAACACAATCTATGCAATCCTTCACTGAGACTCTTCAGGTGATTCTAGGTTTTGTTTACTATAATCACAACTAACACCAATTACCACTATCAGTCACTTAAGTTCATCTTCATTTTAGTGCAATAGAAAAGATGGTAATTAACGAGAATTAGTAGACAACAAGCAGAAGAGCTAGGATTTGGAGCTAAGCAGTCCAAGAGAAGTGCTGTCCTCAGCACAAACTTATATGGTACTGCTTTACCTGTAGCTTGGTGGCTAAGGACAATAGAGACGCTATCTCCAAGTGTCTAGGGGAAACTAGATGAAAACAATACATGGATGTGGTAGTGCTCTGCATCTGAAAGTTCCAAAGGCACTGTGAAAATCAGGTGACATTCGGTGGAGGACCTACAGTCTCTAGTCTAGTACACATTACTCCCCAACATTGCCTTGTGTCTGCTTATGTTCTTTCAAGCAAGGGACCTTCTCTGCCTGATGATAGCTATCCTACTCTTCAGGGCCCAGCTCAAATGTCATTCTGTGAGTAAATGAACTGAGGAAGGAAAAAAAAGGGCAGAATAGGGTCTTGGGGTGTTGTTAGTAAGTGTGAGTATGTGGAGGGGTGTGAACAATAACAAAAAGGTAATCAGAGATGAAGACAGCAAGATCATCTCTGAAGAAGAGAGAAAATTTGTGTATTTTCTCTGTCCCCTAGTAGTTAAATAAAGCAATATTAAGAAGGGGTGGACAGGGAAGCAAGCAAGTTGTATTCTGGTTCCCTTGTAGGAGACTTTGGATAAAGCAAATGAGTTTTCCCGGCTTGAGGGAGTCACACTTGGTGTTAAATCCCTTCCTCCATGCTCACAACATAAACCTACTTACTAACTTCTGAAAAAGGACAGAACAAAAATTGTTTAATGAGGAAGATGGCTAGAACTTTTTCTTCAATGTTCTCAAGTTGCAATTAAATCAAACTTAATCACTAGTAAGAACAAGAGATCTACTGAATCAACAAAGTTCTCCTATGTAAGACTGATATTTTCAGTACAGCAACAAATTTAGATTTGATGTTACTTGTTGCCAGTCAGCAAAACTGAAATCATAGCCAGAGGCACAAGGTTCAGAACATAAATCCAATAAGGAATTAAGCCTCACGATTGGCAACAATTTAGCTAGAGTTAAAGTATGAACACCATCCGACTAATATAGAATTCAGGTGGTTTACCTACAATTATAAATTCTTTCCATTAAATTATAATCAGTCATAGTACGGGCCACAAGCATTCTAAGCATATAGGTAAGCCACAACCTGCCTTTTGATGTCTCTCCTTTCTAATTCCCACAGGAGATGCCGAACATAAGCCATATATCTGTGGAGATGCAGACTCTGCCTCAACTGTTCTGGATGGGACTGAAGACTACCTCATTCTGGCCTGTGATGGCTTCTATGATACCGTGAACCCTGATGAGGCAGTGAAGGTTGTGTCTGACCACTTGAAAGAGAATAATGGAGACAGCAGCATGGTTGCCCACAAATTAGTGGCATCAGCTCGGGATGCTGGGTCAAGTGATAATATCACTGTTATTGTGGTATTCCTGAGGGACATGAACAAAGCTGTAAATGTTAGTGAGGAATCAGATTGGACAGAGAACTCTTTTCAAGGAGGGCAAGAAGATGGTGGGGATGATAAGGAGAGTCATGGAGAGTGCAAACGCCCGTGGCCTCAGCACCAGTGCTCAGCACCTGCCGATCTAGGCTATGAGGGGCGCGTGGATTCATTCACTGATAGAACTAGCCTGAGCCCAGGGCCCCAAATCAACGTACTGGAAGATCCAGGCTACCTAGATCTCACACAAATAGAAGCAAGCAAACCTCACAGTGCCCAGTTTTTGCCACCAGTTGAGATGTTTTGTCCTGGTGCACCAAAGAAAGCAAATCTTATTAATGAGCTAATAATGAAGGAAAAATCAGACAAGTCATCATTGCCTGAACACAGTGGTGCTGGAGAGTTTCTGGCTTCTTTTAATTGGGGTTCAACAGGGCAACAGATACGCAGAATGGAGACCTTGTCCCCTGTCTGTTCTGGGTTAGAAAATGAACAGTTCAAATCCCTGGGGAAAAGAGTGTCTAGATTATATCATTTACACCATCACTACTCAAAAAGGCAACGTGGATTCAGGTTTAATCCAAGGTTTTATTCATGTCTTTCTGCTCAAGAGCCTTCTCACAAAATAGGTATTAGCCTGTTGTCACTTATTCAAAGTGGGAAGAGAAACAAGATGTTAAGAAGTTCTTTGCCATGGAGGGAAAGTAATTGGAAAGGGTATAGTAAAAACATAATGAAGGTCAGAAAGAGTAATGATATTCCATGCCCAGATCTTCCCTGGAGCTATAAAATATAAGACCTTTTCATCAAAGTAGGCTAGCTAGCTCTCCCTCAAAAATACCACTATCAGAGTAGAAACAAGGTAGACATTTCTAACACACATGTGCTTCATTATGAATCCATGGATGGCTCAATTCTTAAATGTAAATAGATCTCTAGGAAACTCAAAATAGTGTTTTCAATCTTACAAAAAAAAAGTATTGGCAGTTTCACTAGCAAAATTATACAGCTGGTCCCCGTGATGTGTCTACACCTACAACAGCCCCTAGCCACCATCCCTTCACGTCACTAGTGGAAGATGAGCGTAATTTCAGTCAGGATATACAGTGTGGAAATCACAACTCAGTAGAAATCTGGTCTAATGTGCCTAATCTAAGACAAACGATGCACAACTGAACTTAGTTTGGAGACGTTCTTCAAGATCCTGGGCACTATGAAGGATCCCTCCCCACTCTGGGTGGGTGAAAGACTAAAAGCCATATGGATTTTAACTGGTGGTAATGGAAGACGTAAACTAGTATGAAAGTGTCATAGTCTCAGACTTGTGAGGCAGTATATAGTCAAAAAATTTACTGATTTTTTTCCCATAGAAAACACAACAAAAGACGTAACTATTACATTTTTAATTAAAATGTTTCATAAGGTTTTAGTTATTTGAGTCTCATAAGCTGCTATGGTGCTTTTGGTGGAATTTTTGTTACTTGTCATTCCAGACCACTGTCAGCCGGTTTAATCTACGATGCTAATGTGTTTCACAGTACCTTCATCTCAGGAATAAAAGTGGTTTAATAGAGATGATGTCAGGTACAAATATACATGACTCAAAATGCCACTTAAACAGAGTTAAAACATTTCCTCCTTTTTTTTTTTTTCCAGTTTACAGACAGCAAAAGCATATATTACTATGAGATAAAAAGTGGTTTAGAGATTGAAAAATGCTAGTCGTAACCTCTCTAAAATTGTTTTCCCCAAGGGAATGAAGTAATTGGTACAAAGGAGGCCGAGTGAGGGCAGAATGCAGAGTACTGGGAGCCAGGGCTGTTTAGCTATAACGGGAAGCCAAGCCAGAGTCCAGCTACCCGCTTCAGACCGCAGAGACAGGTCATGCCCTCTCATTTCAGTATTAAGTTATATTTGATAGTTTTAAATCATTTTGCCATTTCTACAGTTTCAAGCCAGAAATATATCTTCAACTAAGGAGAGTAAATATACTATCAGGTTTGTTTCATAAAACAGCCTGTGATTCTGAAAGTCATGAATGTCTTCGTGTCTCACCCACCTATATCCCCTGCCCACCCCATCAACTGTGGACCAGCCAGGCCACGCAGTAGCAGGAGCTGCTGGGGTGATCAGTCACTCATAGTGGAGGCACTAAATGTTCTTACTGAGGAACACCCACTGCCTGATCATATTTTAAGAGTAACACAATCATGTTGCATTCTCCAGACCCACAGAGGACTAAAGATCACACATTTTAAAAGCATAGATAACTGTAACATATTACAGGTACCAGTAAAGCTACATTAAATCATTAATAACAAAAACCCAGCTTCACTTTAAAATGATCGGACTGCTAATCTACAGCTTTTATTTTTTAAAATTTGAATGTAAGTGGTGATTTCAGTATTTTTCTCTTGACCTTGAAGTCATTTACTCCTCCCTCAAGTCTTGTGACATGGGTGAAAAGGAGTAAAGGTGGCTCCACCCAGATAGTATTAGGATTTGATCATCACTCCGATGCTTCACCTGCACACAGACCTCACTCATATCTGTCATTTTTTGAAGCCCAGATCTTGTTGACAGCCCATCAGATGCAGTGTCAGTTTTAAACCAAATTATCTAAGGAAACAAGAAAACAGAGGCAGCAGAACATTGGTACATATTATATCCCAAAGTAGCTAGGAAAAAATTTAGACGTTTTCCGCAGTTACCTATTGGGAATGTTGTTTGGTTGGGATAGGGGAACAGAGAAAAAATTAGAAGCGATAGGCTTTTTTCCAATGGGGTAAAAATTGGTGGATGAAACTGGGACAAAAAGACCCATTTTGAAAGGCCTGAATTTTGTAAGTCTGACAAAACAGCAGTGTTAACTCCATTTCTCATATCATTAGCTCTCTAGAAAATAGAGAAAAGTAGTTCTAGAGTGGTCAAGTTAAAAAAAAAAAAACACTATTGTAAAAAATAACTTCATTTGTTCACAACATGCATATTTATAGGGTAGTTAGGTACCATTTGTAAGGTAAGTCCTTTAAAATTCTATAATATTAAAGTAGTGGTTACTGGTCTGATATACGCTGCTGTTGGTTCTATACACTAGACAAAAAGCAGCACTTTGTGAAATGCAGTGTTAAATCTTAATGCCACTGGTGATAGAAAGTAGTTCCCTTCAGTTCAAATCCTCTGCCCTTAATTTGCTGCTTGCTAAAGTAAGCAATAAGTAACCCTCTAACTAATGGTTATCTATACATTTCTGTAACTTATATTTAATGATGGTGTATCTGGTGATTGTAAAAACATTAGACAGATATAAAAGTATCTATATAATATATATTAACTGTAAATGCTGCGGTATAGTCTGTGAATTATGTGTTTTGTACCTCTATTCATTGTGTAATTTAGTGGTGGTGAAAGTATTACACTCAATCCTTAAAGAGTGGCAGTATCCCTTTTTCAATTTAACATGATTTGCATCAATCTGTTTGCCTGCTAAACCAGTTTTGTTAGAGTAGGAAATAGTAAAACAAATATAAACAAGAAAGTGTCATATTGGATAGGAAAACAGACCTGAGTCACAACAGGTTACTGCTCCTTGTGCATTCACTGTGAGTTGCCAAGGGCATCAGTCCCTAATTTCCAGGTTTCCCTTTTCACTTTTTAGATGTGTACTTTGGGAGGGATATCTGAGGCTAGGCAACATTATAGCACCAAATACTGGGGCTATTGAGACCATCTAGGTCTGTACTAGAGGCCAGGAAGAAAAACAGATGTATATACCTTTTCTCTTTACCTAGAAGTGCCATCCATTGTCCTTGAAGTAACACAATTAAAAATCCATGTTGCATCTGATTTAAGTAGGCGGCTCCTTGAAAGTAACATCTTTTCAAAGGACAACATCAGCAATGTCCATGTCACCACTGTCTAACCCTGACCACACTGAATAGTGGTCTAACATCAACACTGCATTTTCATGACCACCACACTCCATTGCTAGAACACTGTGCCAGTAAGAAGTGCAGCATCCAAGGGGCAGATGAGAGTGCCGATGAAGCAGTTCAGTGTTGCAGATGAAACTGCTGTGCTTCAAGCCCTTCCTCCCCCATCAAAGGCTTGCTGAGGTTTTGTGAGAAAATGATCTAAATTATTTTAATTTTTAAACTGAATTTGTTCAATGAGTTTTTTCACCTAAGCAAAGCTACAAAGGGGGCTACTATACTTTGTTCCCACCTTTGTTTGGGAGTGCCGATGAAGCAGTTCAGTGTTGCAGATGAAACTGCTGTGCTTCAAGCCCTTCCTCCCCCATCAAAGGCTTGCTGAGGTTTTGTGAGAAAATGATCTAAATTATTTTAATTTTTAAACTGAATTTGTTCAATGAGTTTTTTCACCTAAGCAAAGCTACAAAGGGGGCTACTATACTTTGTTCCCACCTTTGTTTGGGATAAATTTTTTTGGATAATTAGGAAAAGATTTTTTTTTCTCCCCATCTTTGAAAACCATGTTAGAAGACAGGAAAAAAAAAAAGAAACCCACAACCCCTCCCCCGCAATCTTGATCTATGAAAAGATTAAGACTTTTTCTCAAAATGATACTGCCAGTATTATAACACAGCTATCTTCCAGACAAATTGTACTGTGCTGAAAAAAATAATTGTTTCCTCCAACAGTATTTATTTATTTATTTCAAAGTCTATTTATTATACTAATTGGAAAATATGAACTAGGACAGGGAATTCCACACTGACACAGCAGTTGCTTTTGAAAGGGAAGTACTTTAATTAACTTTGATGTATCAGATAATGCAGACACATCATTGTAATCTCTCTAGGTGCTCTTTGGTGAGAGACAAGCTTTCTCTTGTTCATGACATTTCTCTGCAAAGAATTCTCTCTGGAGTGGAGTGAGTGACGTGAGTGAAGTGAGTCATTTCTTACCGAGTGAAGTTACTGATTTACAAACCTGCTCTGCAGATCACTTTTGAGTTGAGTTGTAATCATAAGTGATCCTTCATGTTTTATTTATTAAAACTGTTTATTCAGGTAAGGAGTATGTTGAAATTTTGCCAATATCTTAATAAAACCCAGCAATTAAAAAACAACTAGTTGTCTTTTTCTTAAAGGAAAGCTGAATTAGTGCTTAAATTGGGCAAATTCTGTCTACCTTAAAACCCTCGAAATGGTAGTTTTCTTACACCTTAAGAACATTTAAAGATGCAAATTTGTTAAGTGCTGCTTATCTATTATTTCTCTTCCCCCTCAAAAAACCAGAGGAGCAAGATGTTTCTTCTCCTTGTGCTTTCCATTGGTTTAAGTGGGGAAGAAAGAGGAAGGTTGAGGGGTTAGAATTCTAAAACAGGAGAGGGGCCTGCCCAGGGCTAAGTGGTGATGCAGCTCTCCAGCGACTTGACTCTTAGACATCTGGACTCAAGCTTTCACCCTTCACATCACCAAATTTCCTTTCAGTCTTAAAAGAAATAAGCAAGTCAGTGGTGGCTGAAAGTCTGAAGGATTTCTATCAAGGAGAATAGGAGACAGATAGGAGCATGTGAGGGGGAGAAGGCTGATAAGACACTTGCCTCAGCAGGAATGGATTTAAGCCTGAAAAACAAGTGAACCTAGTTAATACACTGTAAGAGCTTCTTTTGCTGTACTATCAAGACTTTTAGGGGATTGGAGACATGGCTCAGCGGTGAAGAGCACTGGCTGCTCTTGCAGAGGACCTGGGTTCAATTCCCAGCACCTACATGGTAGCTAACAACCATCTATACCTCCAGTTCCTGGGGGTCCAACATTCTTTTCTGACCTCCATGGGCACTGCACGACAGGGGTATACTTACATTCATGCAGGCAATCAAAAAATAAATAAAAATTTTAAAAAATGTTAAAGACTTGGTAATGTCACAGTTACAATCTTAAATGCCTACTTCCTTTAAAATCATTCCATCCTTAGCATGACATTATATAAAGAAAGAAAAGTTTTGAAAGAATAATATATCTGAAGGGTTTGCTTTGCAGGGAAGGAAATTTTTGATTAATAAATGCTATTTATATTTGAAAAGAAATCTTAAAATATTACATTTTAAGCAACATCAGCATGCTGTAAGTTGTAATAAATTCTAAGTAAACCATTAGATGCAACAAAATTATTTGAATTAGAAATTTACTGACATTACCAAATTATCAGAAATGATTGTTTGGGGTTAGAGATCTAGCTCAGAAGCTCAAAGGTAAAGCACTTGCCAACATGTGCAACTGAGGCCCTGGGTTAGAGCCCACAAGAGAAAATAGAAAGGTTAAGTTGTTTGTTGCACCCCAGCCACCTATTATCTTAAGGACAGTCAGTATAGGGCACTTCTTTGTGCTTTAGACAATCTACTTTTGCTTGGTCTAGGAATAAACTATGGAAGAACTTTTATTTATATTAGAAAAAAATCAGTTCTTTTCTGAATCCTCAAGCTGTTTCAATATTGTTTAGTATTAAAGCTCCTCCCTAAGCAGCTTGTGTACACCTTAGCTTAGCTCGAGAACCCCAGGTAAGATGTGCCCTGCTTCATGATGTGAAAACAGACACTCTCACACAGGTCAATCTTATTTTTCTGATCCTTCTTTAGAAAAGAGGAAAGAAGCATGGAAAACTGTCACAAAGGATAGACATTTGAGAAATCATTTTCCAAGTGAGTAACTGGAGCTTAACCAGAGATGAAAAGGTCCTGCCATTACTGTGATGCTCTGACAGCTAGAGCATGAGGGACAGGCAAGGAAGCCCAGCAGAGTTGCTGTGGACTTAGCAGGGGAAGTGGGACAGAGAGGCAAGCCTACAACGCAGTCTCTCCTAGATGCACACGAGAAGATATTGCCTGCCTGCCTGCCTGCAGTACTGAGGCAGTGTTGCTGGACAGAACAGGAACAGGCTCCCTTGGGAATGTATCAGTCAGAAAAAAAAGTTTTCACAGAGCAGCCACTGGATATACATCCCAAAGTAAAGAGTAGCTGATATTGTTTGCTCTTAAGCTTTCCCAAGCAGTTTTAAAACTTCTAAAAATCGTGAGGACGAGGCCATACATTTACTGGTTGATGTGAGAACTAGAGGTGGAATGAGGGGAAACAGTGCCATGGAAAGAAGAGAGTAACTCTTGGAGTTCTTCATTTTCC
>NW_008346261.1:2813166-2826912 GCF_000622305.1 Nannospalax galili | reverse complement strand
TCTTTTTGAGACAGGGTCTCCCTGTAGCCCCAGCTGTCCTGGAACTCACTATGTAGACCAGGCTGGCCTTGAACTCACAGAGATCTGCCTGCCTCTGCCCGGGTCCAAAGTGTATTTTTTAAAAAAAGACAGGTCTCTATGTTGCCCAGGCTTGGCTTTATTTTCTAAACTTCCTATAATTGGAAGATGAAAAAAAAAAAAAAATTCACACTATCAAACTTATGATGGCGCACACCTGTAATCCTGCATCTGGGCGAATCGCTGGTTTGAGTCCATCCTGGTCTTTACATACAGATCCAGTCTTAAAAAACGAGGTCACTATGCATGTATATACATACAAGTACATATGTACTTGCAAACACTCATATACATAAATAAAAAAGATCTTTAAAAATTATATTATTCTTTTAATTTTTGAGTGAATTTTAAAAATTTATTTCCATTTTATATATGTAAGTGTTTGCCTATATGCACATTAAGTGTACTGGTGTCAATGCAGTGCCTGCAGAAGATAGAAGAGGGCATAGGATCCCCTGGAACTGGAGTAAAGGATGGTTGTGAGCTGCTATGTGGGTGCTGGGAACCGAACCCAGGTCTTCTGGAAGAGCAGCCATGCTCTTAGGCACTGAGCCATCTCTCCAGCCCCTAAATTATTTTTATGTGTATAAGTGGGGTTTTTGTTTCTGTTTTGAGACAGGGTTGCTCTATAGCCCCAGATGGCCTGGAACTTGCTATGTACACCAGGCTAGCCTTCATCTCACAGAGATCCACCTACCTCTGCCCCTAGAGATAGGATTAAAGGTGTGTACCACCACACCCAGTGTGTATGAGTGTTTTGCTTACATGCATGTAAGTGTACCCACGCATGCAATGCCTGCAGAGACCAGAAGAGAGCGTTAGATCCCCTCAAACAGGAATTAGCCCCTATGTGGGTGCTGGGAACTGAACTCACCTCTGTAAGAACAGCCAGTGCTCTTAACCACTGAGTCATCTCTCCAGCCCCAAATGAATAAAATCTTAAAAAGAGAACAAAACCAAACTTCCAATACTTTAGTTCAACTGTAGACTTAGAAGGAATATTGTTTCCACTCTTCAAATGAAAAAGAGCCAGATTAACTAGAAATTATGAGTTTTTTCAAGCCCATTGGAAGACTAAGGCTGAAGAGTAATCAAGTGACCTAAAGTGGAGAGGCAGGCTCCCTATGGGAGGCAGGAGAGGCTGGAGTCAGGCATGGTGAAGGCTGGAGATGGGAAGTCCCAGGGACCTTTGGAAACTGAAGAGTCCAGAGACTCTTGCAAGGTGTCTTTACAAATCCACCAGGTGCTCCTAAAGACTAGGAAGAGCCCTAACAAGTGTCCACTGTGTTACAGACTCCAAAGAGGTACACAGTAGCCTTTGGGGGGAGGTCCAGAAGCTTGCCACATCCTTTCCTCTCTCAGTAGAAGTGTTATGTTATTGTAGGGG
The DNA here is from genome assembly GCF_000622305.1 of Nannospalax galili. NCBI lineage: Eukaryota > Metazoa > Chordata > Mammalia > Rodentia > Spalacidae > Nannospalax > Nannospalax galili. The sequence continues at coordinate 2,825,447 of NW_008346261.1, read as the reverse complement.
ATTGGGGAGGGCCATATACTGCTGCTCTTTGGACATGCTGCTCTTTGGACACAGTGAGCCTCACTGCAGCTCAGGGAGGGCAACAGGGAAGAAATTCTTAGCTCTGGGGAAGGGGCAGGAATGTCATCAGGCCTGCAATTTGCTGAAATGGGGCAGGTTAAGTGAGACCTCCTCTGTCAGCCTAGTAATACTGCCTCCAACAATAGCTTAATTGAATAACATCAACCCCAGCCAAGCTTCAAGGAATGCAGAGTATTTCTGAAGGGAAAATGACAACCAAGTGAGAAAAGCACAGGAGAGGGTCTGGGAGTCTCATCAGTGGGTACAGTCCTTGCCTAACATGAGCAAGGCCCTTGGTTTATCCCAGCACATCATGTGAGGGGGGTGGGGGGGACATGAAGAGACAGTCTCTGAGGTACAGAGACTATACAAATGCTATTCACTCGGGGTCAGAAGAGACACTGACAGTGCTCTGACAATATAACCCAAATCAGTAATACACATATTGCTATAGGGAACTGAAATCACTGAGGCTTCTCATAGCAGTAGCAAGCCTTGAACCAAGCACAGCCCCTAATTAGAATGGCAAAAACTACTACTAGCATGGGAATGTAAACTGGTGCAGCCACTACTGCCATGAAGATCCCTCAAAAACTTGAAATAGAACTACCATATGATCCAGCTCTACCTACTGCTGGATGGATACTTCAAGACTTCAAGGGTACTAGGTCTGATCAGAGACATTTGCACATCCCTATTTATTACTGCACTATTCACGATAATCAAGATATGGTACCAACCTGGAGGCCCAGCAATAGAAACAGGGGAGTGTGGGGGGGTGGGATAATGGAGTGTATGTTATATGAAGGCCAGAGGAAGGACCACTGCAGTGGGGGAAGAGAATCAGAAGGGGAGAGGGAGAGGAGGGAATTAGGAAAGTATACATATATATATGTATGAAAATGCCACAATAAAGCCCATGATTTTGGGGGCTGGAGAGATCATTCAGGCATTAAGAGCATTGGCTGCTCTTGCAGAGGATCTGGATTCAGTTCCCAGCACCCACATGGCGGCTATCTCCATAACTCCAGTTCCAGGGGGATCTGACCCTTCTTCTGGCCTCCACAGACACTGCATAACACGGGTACACTTACTTATGCAGGTAAAACACTCATACACATAAAAATAAAGATAAATTTAAAAAAATTATTTAAAAAAAGCCCATTATTCTGTGCACAAAAAAAAAAGAAGAGAAAAAAGATTGAAAATAAAAATAATAAAAGAAAACCAACCACTAAGAATTCCAGCCGGGCGTGGTGGAGCACCCTTTAACACCAGCACTCAAAGAGGCAGAGGCAGGCGGATCTCTGTGAGTTCAAGGCCAGCCTGGTCTACAGGGGAAAATACTATGTACATAGTAAGTTCTAGGCCCTCTGGGGCTATAGGGAGACCCTGTCTCAAAACGACCAAAAAAAACCCCCAAAACGAGAATTCCAGTGCTTTCTGGGATTCAACTGGAATCAGATGTTGGAGAGGCAAAATGGCCACTCCTGTCATACAAGCTTATCAGTTACTTATACAATTCAGCACATACTTATACAGGACTCACTGCAATGAATTTGGACACCACCTTCCCTGGCTTAGGCCAAACCAGATGTGTAGGCACAGTCTCCTACAAGGCCACACATCACAAAGCAGCTTCAAGCTCAGGGTCTTCAGGCCACCAGAAACTCCTGTTGGGAACTCACCAGAACAACACACAGGACTTGGGAAAGCACATAGGGTGACTGTTCCATCATGAAAAGATGTAATTACGAACCTACCACAGAGAGAGACACAGGATGAGGGTTCTGAATGTGAAGTGCCCTGTCCTTAATAGGTAGCCTTTCAGCACACTAAGATGACAGGATGCTGCCAAGCAGGCAGGCTCCTTCAAGTTTCCAGAACCTGAGCTTTTCATGGAGCTTGATTAGCTGCCTGGCATCACACAATCTAGAGCCTTATTTGCAAATCACAGTTGCCTTTTCTGGTGTTGCCAGCCCTGTCCTGAGCATCTTGTTAGAATAAATTAGCAGTGTCCAACTATAAATAACTCCTGTCACCTGGGAAATTCCCAGGTCTTAATGGCTACTTCCCACTATAAGGGACAATGCAACCAATACTATATTATTACACACTTAACAATCTTACCACAGTGGTATAATCCCATTGAGAATAAAAATGGCTCAGATAAAAATCTGCACATAAACTTTTAAAAAGATCATAAACATGCTAAAAGAAAAATAACTTAAATGCCCTTCAATGGGTAAATGAATTTACCTATGGTATAACTAGTGGAATACTACTTGGTGGTAAAAAATGAACAAAGTATTGATTCACACAAGATGGACAAAGTGCAACTGCACTTTACCAAGTTCAAGACAACACTGTGTGAATTCATTTATATGGCTCTATAGAAAAGGGAAAACTAAAAGGATAGAGCTTTAGGGGAAATACTTGTGTACAAAGGACCACAAGGGAATTCTTAGGACGATTGAAATGTTCTTTGCAATACTGTGGTGGTGGATCCACAACATTTGTCAAAACCTACAAGACTATATGCCAAAAGACTGAATTTTAACGTATGTAAATTAAAAAAGAAAAAACAGGATGTATGTGGGAGGACACAATGCAGACTGTAATGATGAATCTAACTGTATTAAAAATGAATCACAGAATGGCAATACAGAGGGTAGGAAAGAAGGTAATGCAGCTTTGAAGCTGAGAACTTAACAAGATAACTTAAAAAAAGTATTCTGACATGAGATTGAAAGGCTAAAGACTAAAAGAACTTCACGCAAGCTGGGCATAACGCTTCCTACAGGTCACCCCAGCTACTTGGGAGGCAAAAGAAGGATGGTCATTAAAGCACAGGAGTTTGAGCCAGCCTGGAAAACTCCATCTCACAAACAAATGAAACTTGTACATAAAGGTATACTCTAGTAAGTTTTTTCTTACAAGGATAGTCAACAGTTCTGAAGTTTGTGTGTTAGAGTTGAACAAATAACTATCGTAACCACGATCTAGGCTTCACACTGTTTGTTAGACATAAAAAGGATGGAAAACTAGAATGAGCCCCATGGAGCTGGACTAGTGTAGGTAACGACAAAATCCACATTTTTTTCTCTTTAAAAACAGAAAGAAAAATTTTAGCTGGGCATGGTAGCACATGCTTGTAATCCCAGCATTCAGGATGCTGAGGAAGGAGGACTGCAAGTCCAGACCGGCCTGCCTTGCTTGTCTCAGAGAAAAAAACGAAACAAAAAAACCCTTTGCAAGCATATTGAAACACACACATGTAACTATAACCTGCACAAGTAGACACATGTATCCACTGGCAGACACTGGAAGCAGTGATGCTATAGTAACAGGAAGCACATCCGCACTCAAATTTTTGTTTCCAATAGGATTTTTCTAATAAAAAGAAAAGTTCTTCAAAAAGTGGTTAGAGAGGTGGCTCAGTGGTTAAGAGCACTGGATGTTCTCACAGAGGACCTGGGTTTGGTTTCAGCACCTACATGGTGGCTAACAACCACCCATAACTTCAGTTCCAAGGGATCTGATGCCCTCTTTTGACCTCAGTGGGCACTGCATGCATGGGTGCTCTTACAATACATTCAGGCAAAATACTCATACACATAAACTAAAAATAAATTTAAAAAAATTTAAGTAGTAAGCTGGGTGTGGTGGCGCCGCCTGTAATCCCAGCACTCAGGAGGCAGAGGCAGGTGGATCTCTGTGAGTTCAAGGCCAGCCTGGTCTCCATAGTGAATCCAGGACAGCTGGGGCTACAGGGAGACCCTGTCTCAAAAAGACCAAAAAAAAAAAAGGTAGGGAAGATTATTAGGGCACACCAAGTGAAGAAGATAAGAGAACCAGAGCGCTGCGAGGGGTTCTGCCCTCATGTCTTGCCCTCTCTCCCTGCTACCTAAATTCACGCACAGCCAAGGTGGACATAAGGTATCACTACTCCTGACATCAAAACTCCTGGGTCAAACAGGGTGTGGCTCAGGGCTATAGAGCTTGCCTAGCACACCAAGGCCTCGGACTCCCTTCCCAGGACTATCAAAACACCCAAAGCAAAAAACAACTCGTGTACAGATTTGGTATGTAAGATGGCTAGGAACTTGGCCAAAATGGTATTTTCCAAAGATTCTACTGCTAAAAGCTATCATCTATAAAGAAATCTTTTTGCCTTTTATGATTAGGGAAGGCCTAGAAGAGAAATGCAAACCTCTTAAAAAATGATCTTGTATACACTCACTGCTAAACAGCCACAAGTAAAAAAATAGAGAAACAGATTTCTGGTTCCATTTTAATAAATTGCAGAGGCACATTTTCTCAAGTTGATTTTATTAACAAAAAGTGCAAGCTATTTAAAAAAAAAAAAAAGTAAACTATGGGTCACAGCATGCAGCAAGCCATCAGACATGGAAAAGCGGACAACAGTCGCTAGTACAGCAAGTGGGCAGATGGCACTCACACGTACATCCAATTGTTCATGCTTCTCCAACAGTCTCAGAGAACTTTAAGTGTCATTTTCATAAACATAAAAAAAACTCAAACACAAATGTGGGAGCACAACAGCAAAGTCTGGCAATTATTTGGGGTTTGGGCTAATTGGGAGTTTGGGAGAAAGCCTTGTACACAGTTTCATATTGATGAAAAACACTGTGCAACATGCGTAAGTGTATGACACTGAGATCCAATGCCCAACCAGTGAAAGTAGTTTAAAAATACTTGTTGCACTATAATTGTACTGGAGGGGGCAGAAAAAATGAAAAAACTTTAAGTGATCTTACATACATCCACACGACCAAGCACATAGCCTATCCACACTGACTTGACTCGTTTTAAATGACACTTGTAATAAAGTTTAGTCTATCACCATATTCCAAAGAGGAGATTCAGTCTAGTGTTATTACAGTTATTCACATAAAGTATCTATTTAACAGAATCTATTCATAAGCATTTTTTTCCTGTTCTCTAAGAGGCCCTAATGAAACTACAAACTAATTAAAACACAAACTATGGTCATCTAAACACTGTATGTCCAGCCAAAGACAGAAGAGTGCTGATGATGAACAAGTTAGAGTGCATGCACTGCCTCTAGGTCCATTTTCTGGCTTTTCTGTTATGGGAGACAAGCTGCCTTCTGTTAATGTACTGGTTTGCTAAATGAATTGAGCACTACGCTGTTACTCCACTACATCAGTATGAACTCTTCCCACACTTGACTTTTACCCCATGTACTACTGTTTTATACTAGAACTATGTTACTTTCTAACAGTTTCAGAATTACTATTTCAGGTAAAGGTGATGAAAAAGGAAACTAAATCTGATTATCTGACTTGATGACAACTTTGAGCACCAACTTAAAAAACGTCAGGGCAGAGGCAGCTTGTAGCTCGGCTCTCTTCATCTGGCAGTTACCTTCCACTGCTTTCATCCGTGCTGAAGAGGAGACTTGCAGGGTCGATTTGTTCATCATCAGGAAAACTGGAATGTGAATCTAAGGACAAATTAAAGACAATAATTTTAATTAAAAGTAGATACTACAAGGTATGTTTTCTTTCCCAAGTCTTTAAATACTTTTACTACATGTTTTATTTAACTGATAAAGATGTGCTAGGTGGTGAAGAAATCTTTCCTTGAGAATTTGTGATCTGAGTTAGACATAAGCACACAAAAAGGAAGATAAAGGAGACAAAACAAAATGTGTACCAGATACCCACAATTAGAAGATGAAAGGCACTGCTGCACTCTCCTCCTGGGACACTCAGCAGCTGGAAGGGATGACAACGAGGGCCCCAGACTGTGAACATGAGCTGTGTCTCTGAGCCATTCAACTACCTATGCAAACATCACTGCAATCCCCAACAGCACTTAAAAGAAGCTGTTCCAAATCTGGATGCTGCTTTTAGAAGCAGAGGAAATGACTAAAGATGCCTGAATACTTACAAATCATCAAATGCTTGCCTCCGAATTGGAAAAGGTACTAGAACACCAGGAAAATAGGTAAGATACAAATATGACCACAGCACATGCCTGACAAGGCCGCCATTCAAGGCTATCTTAGAGAATGTACAGACTAATTATTAAGGACTCTGGGTGACATTGAGTACTTCCATAATTTTATACAATATCCTTTTATTATTTAATCTGTACAGTAAAAACCATCCCATCAAAACAGAATGGTTATAACAGAGCTGCATGACAGAATACTAAATGGCTATAAAAATGATTATGAAAATCTTCGACAAAATATAAATAAAATTAAGTGAAAAGAATCAAAATATAAAACTAAAATATAATCTTATTTAGGTAAAAAGTAATGCAAATAAAAACAGAGGAAAGGGGGCTAGAGAGATGGCTCAGTGGTTAAGAGCACTCTTGCAAAGGACCCAGGTTTGAATTCTAGCACCCACATTGTGGATAATAATCATCTATAGCTCCAGTTCCAGGGGATCTGACTCCCTCTTCTGGGGTCCACAAGCATTGCACTACATAGGCAAAACATTCATGCATAAAAAATTAAAAAATAAAAATAAAATAAATAAAAGAGGAAGGGCCAGGAAGATGGCTCAGTGGGTCAAAACTCTTGCTACACAAGCCTGATGACCTGAGTTAAATCCCTGGAACCCACATGAGAAAGAGACTCCTAGATGCTCGAGGGTCAGCTAGCCTAGAGGATGCAATGCAGGGGCAGACAGGAGACATCTCAGAACAAGGAGGAAGGAGAGAACTGGCATTGTCTCTGACCTCCAAACACACGCTGTGACATACATACAAGCACACTCATACACACAAAAATAATTTTTTAAAAATCAGGAAAAAAATTAACAGGTTTCTCTTGGTGAGTTTTTTCCCCCAATTTCTTTTTTGGAAGGGTGGTGGTGGAAGTAGGAATAAAATCTGATTCCAGAGTCTATATGTATGTCTAAGAAATAGGAATAATATTTTAAAAACTTATGGTAGGCTAGAAAAACAAAATCTGAAAAAAAAACAAAAAAACAAAAAAAAAACCGTAAAACAAAACCCAAAATCCTCAAACACTTGAAACTTCCCCAGAGTTTGGGAAACCTTTTCTGTTGAGGAGCACAGAGGAAATATTTAGGTTGCTGTACCTTGTAAACTGTATCTGCTGAAATTTTTTTTTTTTTTTTGCATTTTACGTTAAGACTTGAAGTATTCTGGGGCTGCAAGCTGCACAACGCCAGGATGCAGGCCCATTCTCCCCGGGAAGCAGCACCAGGGATCTAAACTGGCCAGAGGTGACCTGCTGATCTTTTCAATACTTACCACACAGTTTACCAAAGAATGTTCTCTCACACATGACAGTAATTTTAAAAGAAAGAAGAAGTAAAAGCAGCAGAGCAGAGTTAAGCAGAAGCAGCAACAGAGGCAGAAAAGGCAGCAGCAGCGACGCTTTTAGTAATCTGTGTTAAAATGACAGCATAGGCCGCACCTTCATCCGGGGGCTGGGCCATGAACGAGTCGTTGAAGGTGCCCATGCTGGTGTGCTCCTCCTGCTCCTCATTCTCAGTGTCACATTCAATGTCGCTGTCACTACTCATTCCTGGCAGGAAGCAAGAAGGGGAGAACATGTTTCTGACAAGAATCCACTGTTAGGTGAAAAAAAGGGAAAGCTCCTCACGCACTAAGCTGAGAGTCCTCTTGAACTTCACAATGACTGCTGGTTCAACAAACCAAGCACAAAAAAACAGTAGCCACACAAACCTCAGTTCTCCCAAGTTTTAGAGCATCACTTTTACTTTGGCATTTAAATGAAAACTGAGTGCTGCAGTGCTTGAAAGTTATAATGTCAAGCCAGTTTTAATTTCATTATAGCGAGAAATTTTTCTCCACATTACTTTTTTATCCTAAGAAAGTTCTCTTTCAATCCTGAATTATTGTAAAAAATTAAGTCTCCAGCCTAAAGCATACATAAATATAAGCACATGTTACAGACATACATAGTGTATGTGCATAGAAAACTCCAAAAATTCTAGCAGTAAGTTGATTTCTATCCTATTTGGGCCTCTAGTTTTATATTTGTGTACAAAACCAATTTTGAGCCGGGCGAGGTGGCTCATGCCTTTAATCCCAGCACTTGGGAGGCAGAGGCAGGTGGATCTTTGTGAGTTCGAGAGCAGCCTGGCCTACACAGTGAGTTCCAGGACAGCTGGAGCTACAGGGAGACCTTGTCTCAAAAAGACCAAAAACAACAAAAAAAAAACCACAAAAAAACAAAACAAAAATCACCAATTTTGATTTTAGGTAATTAATATATATTAAATATTTTATTTATTATTTTATGTATATGACTGTTTTGCCTGCACGTATGTAAGTACCATGTGCATGCCATGCCCGCAGAGGCCAGAAGAGGGTATCAGAACCCCTGGGACTGGAGTTATGGACAGTTCTTAGCCGCCATGTGGGTGCTGGAAATTGAATGCAGGTCCTCTGGAAGAACAGCCAGTGCTCTTAACTGCTGAGCCATCTCTCCAGCCTCCTAATACATATATTTTAATTGGCACCTAGTAATTACACATGCTGCTGAAGTGCGATTTGTCACTTCAATACATGTATAAAATGTGTAATGATCAGATCAGCATAGTTGGCAGCATCTACCACCTTAGATATATATCTGTGTTGGGAACATTCAAATTCTCTCTACTGGCTAGTCTGCAAAGTTAAATTAATCGCTGTCAACTACAGTTACCCTACTGAGCTATGGGGCGCCGTAGTCAAACTCATCTGCAACTGCATTCCCACTAACTGTCCTCTTTCCATCCCCCCCGCTGCCCCCACCCAACCTTCCAGGCTCTGGGAGCTATTATTTTATTCTCCATGTAAGAACAAACTTTGGCATCCATATACAAATAAGAACATGTATTATTTTTCTTTCTGTGTCTACGTATTTCATTTAATACAATGCCCTTCAATTCATGCTAATGCAAATGCTATTTTGTTTGTTTTTACAGCTGAATAGCATTTCATTGTATGTAAAGACTGTTTTTATCCATTCATCTATCAGTGGGCTCCTGAGTTGATTCCATTATCTTTGGCTATTGTGTAGTTCAGCAGATGTCTCTTCAAAATACTGATTTCAATTCCTCTGGATACTCAGTTTCACCTGATTATCAAAAAATACATAAAATATAAGAAAATTTTGGATAGTATTTCTGCTGTACAGCAAGATGGTAAGCCAAAAAAAATTTAATTTTTTAAAAATTATTTTTATTTTATGAGTATTTTGCCTATATGTATGTAACTGCATAACATGTGCAATGCCTGTGGAGGCCAGATGAAGACGTTAGATCCCCTGGAATTGGAGTTACAGACAGTAGTGAGTCACTTCACTATGTGGGTGCTGGGAACTAAACACAGGTCCTCTGTAAGAGCAGCCAGTGCTCTTAACTGCTGAGCCATCTCTCCAGCCCCCCAAATCTATTTTCTAGGTAAAATATAGATGTAAAGCTGCATGAGGTAGTACATGTAATCTCAACACTCCAGTTCAAGGTCAACTTGGGCTATATAGCAAGGTCCTGTTTTAAAAATAAAAACAAAACAGCCAGTGTGATGGTGGACGCCTGTAGTCCCAGCACTTGGGAGGCAGAAGCAGGCAGATCTCTGTGAGTTTGAGGCCAGCCTAGTCTCATAGTGAATGCAGGCCAGCTGTGACTATAGGGAGACCCTGTCTCAAAAAAGACCAAAAAAATAAAAACTAAATAAAAATAAAACCTCAAGTGTAAAACATTTTGGCTATTATTTTAACAACTAGCCAAAGGGAGGTGGGAAACCCACAGGTATCAGAAGCAAAGGAGGATAAGGTGAGACTTAAGTTTTAAATATATCCTTGGGGACAAGAAAAAAAGGTTTCTAGATCCACCATAGGAAGAGAGCTGAAAAGGAGACTGACATTTCAGCTCTTGCACATAATACAAAAGAAATTTTTCTTTTTCTAATGAGACAGAGGCTTACTATGTTGCCCAGGCTGGCCTCAAGCGATCCTCCTGCCCCAGCCTCCCAAGTAGTTGGGAATACAGGCACCTGCCACTGTGCCCAACAGAAAACTAAAATTAATTTTTTAAAAACTTTTTTAAGCCAGGCGTGGTGGCGCACACCTTTAATCCCAGCACTTGGGAGGCAGAGGCAGGCGGATCTTTGTGAGTTCGAGGCCAGCCTGCTCTACATAGTGAGTTCTAGGACAGCTAGACCAGGACACCTGGTCTACATAGTAAGTTCCAGGACAGTTTCGTCTCAAAAAGATTAAAAAAAAAAAAAAAAAAAACAAAAAAAAACAAAAAAAAAAACCAGCCCAAACTTTTTTAAACAATTTTTTGTGTGTCTGTTTATGTATGTGCATTTGTACTTGTGTGCCACAGCATGTGTAGCAGTCAGAGGACAACTAAGTGGTTCCAAGGATCGAACTGGATGCCAGGCTTGGCATCCAATGGCCTTAATTGCTGAACCATCCATCTGGCCCCCAAAACTAAAATTCTTATTGAAAGAATAGACAAGAAAAAGTATGCCTATAGGTATAACAGTAAGGGGAAGGGCAGTGAGATGGTGTTCAACACACACACACATATACACACACACACACATATACACACACACACACACACACACACACACGCTTTTTAAAAGTGGAATTTATTTATTAAATAAAATTTAAAAATTGTTCAGAAGCTACTGCTATTGGATAAAGCAAACATAAAAGTCCTCTCTGGAGGACAGGCTCTTATTAAATGTAGCAATAAACTCTGGTCACAATTCATGGCATAGCTATTTAAAGACTCTGAACAGTAAACAGGAAAAGGGACTGGAGAGATGGCTTAGTGGTTAAGAGCACTGACCTCTCTTGTAGAGGACCCAGGTTCAATTCCCAGCACCCACAGGTTGGCTAACAACTGTCTGTAACTCCAGGTCCAGGGGATCCAACGTCCTCTTCTGACCTCCTTGGGTACTGCATGACATGGGCCCACCTACCTACATGAAGGTAATATACTCATACACATAAAAAATAATGATAAAATATTTTTAAAAAGTAAACAGGAATCAGCATATTGGTGAAGCCAAACTTTGAAGAACCACTAAACTGGCAGGTTCAAACAAGACGAGACTCATAAGCTCATACAAAACTGTCCAGATACAATCCAACATTACTCAGCAAATGAAAGACTGAGAAAAGACAAGAAAAATAGACAGTGGGATTCTTTAACAAGGACTTTTAAGCTGATATAACAATACTCACAAATACTCTGTCAAAAAATTCGGTGGAAGAAAGTTTCAAGGACAGAGCACAAGAATTCTTGGGGAGGCAGGTGTCTAAAAGGTGTGCACCAAAGTAAACGATGTAAACAATATGGCTGAAGCAAGAAGAATCAGAACTGTAAAAGGCCACACAACTGTTTCACTTCAAAGAGAAAAGGACAAATTTATGAAAGGAATGTTTCTAGAAATTAAAGATGTAAGCACTAAAATTAAAGTATTAATAGGTTATTATGCAAAGCTGAAACAGATGAATGAACTTAAGAGTTAAAGACACTAGGGGATTCTAGATGGCTTATCTGGTAAAGGCACTTACTGCGAAGCCTGACAACCTGAGTGAGTTCAATTCCTGAGTCACACATGATTGGAGAACTGATTCCCACAACTCACACTCTCTCTCTCTCTCTCTCTCTCTCTCTGAGAAAGAGTTTTAAGAAAGAAAAAAAAAGATGAAAATATCAATGAGAAAGCTGGAGAGAGGGCTCAGTGCTATCAAATGTCACCAAACCTGACAACTTGAGTTCAATCCCGAAGTCCCCATGTGGATAGAGAACTGATTCCCACAAGTTGTCCCCTGACCTACACATGCACACACATACTAAATACATACTTTTTTTTTAAAGTTGAAGACTTTAATTATAGGACTCGTGAGATGGCTCACGAGGAAAGGGAAACTGCCACTATACCTAACAACCTGCATTTGATCAATGAGACTCACATGGTGGAAGGAGGGAACCAAATAGCTACAAGTTATCTTCTGATTTCCACATACATACATACTCAGCCTGCTAAAGAAAACAAAAAATAAAAGAGATAATATATTGAAAAAATGGCCAAGAAATTTATAGGATTAGTAAAAAAAATTTTAAATTTTTTTTAGAAGTAGGGGCAGGATGATCAGGAGTTCAAGGCCATCCATAGTGAGTTTGAGATTAGTCTAGACTATGTGGAAACCTGTCGAA
>NW_008346261.1:2798059-2813154 GCF_000622305.1 Nannospalax galili | reverse complement strand
AAAAAAAATCAGATTTTGTGGAATGTGCCCATAGTAATGTTTAAAGGGGAAATTTATAACAAATGTTTTATAAGAAAAAGGTGTCACCCTAACTTTCCACCTTTAGAAAGTAGAAAGAAGTTTGTTCAGTAGAAAGCCATGGGCTCCACCTCCAATATCACACAAAACAAAAATCTAGAAATAGAATTTATGGGCTGGAGAGGTGGCTTAGAGGTAAAGAACTCTGGCTGCTCTTGCAGAGCACCCACATGGCAGCTAACAACCAACTGTATCTCCAGTTCCAGGGTATCCAACACCCTCTTCTAGAATCTGTGGGCATTGCATGCATGGATGCACTCATATACATACATGTGGGCAAAACTCTAATACACATAAAATAAAAAAATTTTAAAGACAGAATTTGTAATTTAAAACTTCAAAGAAAACTGAAGTTTCTTCAAAACCATGACTCATTAGCAAATTCTTGTGTTTCCAAGCATTTAGGTAGTACTTCTTCCTTCACTATTCAGAATAAAAGACTGGACATATTTGAAAATTTCTCCATTTTAAACAAAGAACACATACACCCAAAATGTTCCTGTTCTAATGAGTAGAATATATTTTTTCTGTTTTCCTCTTTTCTGTTTTTGAGACAGAGCCTCATTCTGTAGTCTAGTTTGGACTGAAACTCTTTACAGCCCAGGCTGGCCTTGAACTATGGCAGTCATCCTGCCGCAGTTTCCCAAGTGCTAGGATTATAAGCATGAGTCACAATGCCCAGCTAGAACATATGAGTATTTTATTTTATTTTTTGGTCTTTTGAGACAGGGTCTCACTATATAGTCATGGTTAGCCTGGAACTCACTATGTAGACCAGGCTGGACCTGAACTCAGAGATCTGCCTGACTCTGCCTCCAGAGTGCTGGAATTAAAGGCATGTGTCACTATGCCTGGCCTAATATAAATATTTAAAAAAGCAAAATAAATCCTAGCTACATCTGTGACACACCACCTCCACCTTGTGGCCTTTCATGAAACTCCCTAAAAACAAACCCATGCTGATTCTTCAGAAGCCCATTTAGAATACTCTCTCTAAAAGCTATTTAACCAAGGTGGCATAAACCAGTAATCGTTGCACTCAAAATGCTGAGGCAGGAGGATCATAACTTTTAAGCTAGTCTAGGTTACAAAGCGAGACTTTGTCTCAAAACACCAAACCTGAGGTTGGCGATGGAACTCTTTTGGTAGCGTGCTCAATTCCCAGCATTGCAAGAAGCACGCGCGGCATCACATGCCTATAAACCCAGCACTCGGGAGGTAGAGGCAAAAGGATCAGAAGTTTAAGATCAAACCCAGCAAGTTCAAGGCCTGCCTGGAATACATGAGCCTGTCTCAAAAGAGAAGTAAGGAGCTGGAGAGATGGCTCAGCGGTTAAGAGCACTTGTTGCTCTTCCAGAGACCAGAGGTCACTTGCCAGCATCCATGTTGGGTAGCCTATTACTTGTAACTCCTTCCAGCTCCAGGGGATCTGATGGCTTTTCTGGCCTTCTCAGGCACCTGCATACTGTGCACACACACAGACACACAAATAAAAATAATTTTTTTTGAGACAGAGTATAACTATGTAGTACTGGCTGGCCTGAAGCTTGCTATGTAGACCTGGTTGGCCTCAAACTCACAAGGATCTACCTGCTTCTGCCTCCTGAGTGCTGAAAGTAAAGGTGTGTATTACCACACGGGGCAAAAGCAAAACCTTTGAAAAAAGAAAAAGAAAGACATCACTTGATCTTTTATCTGGATAAATCTGGATGTTTTCTACCTTCACAAACACAATGAGAAAGACATATTGCTGGTTGACACTAATGGTGATTATAAGATACTGTTAGTTATAAGATGATCCCAAAATGTTACAACAAGAAAAAAATCTGCAGCTTATACTAACATATGAGAACATTTCTATGTCAAGCTCCTAAAACTAACTTTTGAGATGTATCTCCCTCAGTTAATTATCAGATGCTTGGAAAATTTATTAACAACATGAAGCAGCAGCCAATTTGTTTTTTATCCACCAATACTTTACATCTAACTTTCTCCTTTCCTTTCTAAAAGAACCTCAATATTGTTCAAGAATCTTCCGCCTTTTACAAGGCCATGTAAGGAGGGGACCAAATGACTGGACACTGACAATTCACTGACAATTTACCTTGCCAATGAATAATAAGATACAAGATGAAGTTAGGAAGTTGTTGAATTGCTCTGAGAAAGGTTTTCCTTTTTCATAGATGCAGAGAACCCTCTTCATGCACTCCCAAGATAGGCTTCAGAGTCTCTATGAAAGTTTGCAATTAAATAATTATCTTGCTCCCTGCTGGGAAGCTAAGCCAATTCACTGAGACTTCTAGTTCACTGAGATGATACCGTAAAAAATGGGAAAATAACCCAGGTGTGGTGGTTCACACCTAAAGGCTGAAAAGGAGGACTGCTTTAAAGAGTGCACAGCCAGCTTGGGATGTACAGAGTGAGACCCTATCTCAAAAGGAGGGGAGATAGGTACTAGGATTCAGTTGAAGCCCATAAACTGAGTGCAATGACTCACTCCTGTAATTCTAGAGCTAGGGAGGTAGAGGCAGGGGGATCAGAAATTCAAGGTCAACTTCAACTACATAGCAAGTTTGAGGCTAACCTGAGCTACATGAGACCTCCCCTATATATAAATAAAGATAAATAGATAAATAAATAAATAAATAAATAAATATACAAGCAGGCAAGCCTACATTGAGCAGCTAAGTTTTCTAACTTTCAAACCACCAGTTTGGCATGCCTTCTCAGTAATGGGAGACTTCTATACAAGGGAGTTAATTTCATTACTGTTAAAATCAGCTGCTTGATTTTTTTTTGTTTGTTTTGGATAGCTCTTCTCTAAATTACCCTCAAAGTGATCAGCAATGGCTAGCTGCCACAAGTGTACTGCCCATTTCTGTTAGCTAGTCTGCCATCAATGTTTTTAGTAGTTGTGCCAAGACGCTTCCCTGGAATGAGTAATATGAGTTCCCCTGACTAAAATAAAAGAGGTCTGTGCCACTTCAGCAGGAACTCTGCAGTCTACAGGAATTCTATAGGTTATCAATGGGGGAGGGGGAATTTCTAACCTTGCCAGTAACAGACCATTAAATAGAAGATTAATACAAGGTTGTCCCACATGGTCCCAGTTAGAGAGCAAAAGGCCTGTTCATGACTATCATGTCTTTAAGAAAAAAGGTTACGGGGGCTGGAGAGATGGCTCAATGGTTAAGAACAGTGGTTGTTCTTGCAGAAGACCCAGGTTCGAATCCCAGCACCCACCTGGTAACTAATGACTGTCCGTAACTTCAGTCCCAGGGGATCCGACAGCCTCTTCTGACTTCTGCGGGCATTGCACAACATGAGTGCACTTACCTACATGCAGGCAAAACACGCATACACATAAAATAAAAATAATAAAAAAAAATAGAAAAAACGTTGCATTTCACTGATACTGGAAAGTAATTAAGAGACTACTTTAGGTGGGATGGGGCCCAAAAATTTAAAAAAGAGACTTCTTTAGAGCCAGGCATGGTGATGCCTGCCTATAACTCTAGCACTTGGGAAGATAAGGCAGGAAGGCTGTGAGTTCCAGGTCAGCATGGGCTGACCCAGTGAGACTGAGACTACCTCAATAAAACAAAACAAAAACAAAACCCCTATGACTTCAGTAGTGACAAGCTTCCAGCTACAGAAAAGCAATGCTGTATTTTAAAGTTTCTTCAGACAGCCTTCTCCTTGAGGAGGAAGAGGCACTCATAATGATATGAGAACAGTTTTTCTACTTGACAGAAATAGAGAACAAATAACCTTTTTTAAAAAGCATGGATTCAAGACAAACCCACTCAACCATTTACCAAGGCCCCAGATGTGAAAAATAAGGGTTTCCTGAGATCTGGCTTTTGCTGGTGACTGAATAACATCCTCACAGAAGATAGGTCTTGCTCTCTACAAAGCACCTGAGTGTCATGTGTCTACGTTTCCTCTTCCCAGCTTCATCAACTTACTGCCTTATTACCCATCCTGGGGCTTTGGAATCTAGTGGTAAGCAAACTGTTTACAGGAATCTTTGCTACTGAGTTCTTCTTGATGCTTTCTATAACAATACTCCTTATACAAAGATCATTGCTGAAGAGCACTCACCATTTAGCTCTAAATCTCACCTGAATAACAGGTAGTCAAGCTTGCCAGTGTATTTACCCACTAAGCTACCTTGCTGGCCCTCACCTTATTTTTGAGGCAGGGTCTTTCTTGTTTCTACCTTGCTATATACTTTAGGCTGGCTGGCCTGTGAACTACAGATACATAATATCATACCAGATTTATACAAGGGTTCTGGGGATTGAACCTCTTGGTTGTCAGGTTTTCACGGCAAGCACTTTTACACACTGAGTCATCTCACTAGCTCTTAATTTGTTTTAAATACTAACATCAAATACCTTCAATGTTGTTGATCTTTTAAATTTATTTTTTCTTTGAGACAAAGTCCCAACTGACCTTGAACTAGCTCTACGGCAAGTTGAAGGAGGACAATCAATTTCTGATCACCCTGACTCCACCTTCCCAGTAATGGGATTACAGGTAGGCCCATTATCCCGTTTACTTAGTACGGCAAGTGGACTCCAGAACTTTGTATATGCCAGACAAACACTTACCAACTGAGCTCATCCCTGGCCCATGACAGTTAAAATCTTCACTGCTGATTTGACTGGATTTAATATCCCTTAAGAGATACACTGATGGGTGTATCTGCGAGGATGTTTCCAGAGAGGTTTAACTGAGGAGGGAAGACCCTTTAAAAATGGTCAGCACCTTCTCATGGTCTGGAGTCCCAGACTGAACAGAAATGGGAAAAGGAAAAAGCCAATTGAGTTCCAGCATTCATCTCTCTTTGCTTACTGATGTCTCCCAATACTCCTTTTCTACCATGACAGATTCTATCCTCTCAAACTATAAGCTAAAATAAATCCTTCTTACCATAAATTACTTTCTGTCAGGTATTATTACACCATAGCAGCAAGAAAAGAAACTAATACAAATGTTTTCCATGCTAACAAAATATTTACATAGAAAAATTATGATAATGTGAACTTATGAGCTAGAGACTAAAATTAAGTTCAACCAGGATGGCAGTCCACAACTGTAATCCCAGTACTTGAGACGCTAGGGCAGGAATACTGTAAGTTGGATGTCAGTGTAGCGCTATAATAAAATCCTGTCTCAAAAACAAGAAAGAAGCCAGGCGTGGTGGTGCATACCTTTAATCCCAGTGCACAGGAGGCAGAGGTAGGCGGATCTCTGTGAGTTCAAGGCCAGCCTGGTCTACATAGCGAGTTCCAGGCCAGCTGAGGCTACAGAAAGACCCTGTCTCAAAAAGAACAAAAACAAACAAACAAAAAAACCAACAACAGCAGAAAAACAAAAGTTCTAGTCACCTTTACTTTAAATTATTTAACATCCTTTTTAAAAGTTTTCATGTCATATCCCTAATTCCAAATCCCATTCTCAGCTGCAACATCTACTCACCACACTGCAGCCAGAGTAGAAATTGAAAAACACAATTTTATTATGCTATTTCTGGCCTGATCAGCATCAAATTCAACATTAGGCAAATTAGAAGAATTTCATAAATGACGCATGAAAAAGATGAACTTGTAATTCTGACACATACTATAAGATTTTACATCACTGTAATTTATTATCAGTATTTGTACAGACATGGAAAATAGCTAATTGCCAAAGGACCTTTCAAGAAAGATCATCAGTAGTAATATTTTTTTAAAAAGATTTACTTTATTTTATGCACATGCATCATATGAGTACAAGTGCCTACAGGCCAGAAGAGGGCATCAGATCCCCTGGAACTGGAGTTACACATAGTTGTACGCTACCCAGTGTGGGTACTGCTCTTGCAGAGGACCTGAGTTTGGTTTCTGAGACCCATATCAGGCAGCTCCTGTAACTGTAGCTCTCAGGAATTCAATGCCACAAGCCTCCACAGGCATCTGCACTCACATGCACAGAGCCACATATAGACCTACAGGCATACATGTAATTAAAAATAAATCTTTAAGAAAAAGAGCAAGGAAGAAGCAAGTGGATCTTTGTAAGTTCAAAGCCAGCCTGGTCTACATAGTGAGTTCCAGGCTGGGGTGGCACTAATCAAGACCAACTTCAAATGACCAGAATTTAACACTATTCTAATTAGCTATTTGGGGGACATATCTTTTATATATGACTATGAACATTAATTTGTCTTTGTGTATCTAGCAAATTGGCATGTAGGTGGCTTATTATATTTATTGATTGAGCAGGTGAACTGTCTGCAGGGTATTTTCCCCTGTAAATACCTCTACTAGTAAGACACATCCTTTTATGCACTAATGATCCATTTTTGCCTTTCTCTGTACATAATGTCCCAGTAAGTCAAAATCAGCAGTAAAATGAATGCCATGTTCAGGAAAAACACGTCTGAGAGAACTCAGTGACATTTTAGTACCACCCACCACAACCACTAAAAAAAAAAAAAAAAAAAAAAATATTACCCCCCCCCCCAACCCCAAAAAAAAAAAAAAAAAAAAAAGTCAGCATTCTACCTTCTTCTGAGAACTTTGGACTTTTCCTGTTCCTTACCTTCCTCAGGGGCAGCTGAAGCTCCTTCAGGTAGTGTAGGTTGTAACTCCCCAGTTTCAGAATTATTTTCCAAATCAGTCATTTGCATTCCTTCCAGATGACCTCCTTTAACACTGGCCCTCAAGGAGGGAGAAACATGACATTTTCAAATGTCTAGTAAATGATGCAATACTCTATAGTTTCTTCTTGTCCTAAGACTGAGCCCCAAATCAAGCATGGTAGATGTATTTGTGTATAATACTAAATTTCCATTTTATCCCCCCCCCCGAGACAGGCTCTCTCTGTAGCCCCAGGTTGCCTGGAACTTGCTAAGTAAACCAGGCTGGCCTCAATCTCCCAGAGATCTGCCTGCCTCTGTCTCCTGAGTGCTGGGATTAAAGACGTACATCACACACCTGGCTATTTATTATTAAAGATTTATTTATTCTGTGTGTGTGTGTGCGCGTGCACGCGCGTGTGTGCATTTGAGTGCAGGTGCCCACGGAGGCCAGGTATCAGATCTCTTGGAGCTGCCTGACATGGGTTACTGGGAACCAAATTCAGGTTCTCTGCAAGAGCAGCAAGTGCTCTTAACTTACTAAGCCATCTCTCTTAGCACCCAATTTTCTTTTTAAAACTTTCACTTATGATTCAGAATAAAGTTATGAGACAGTAGACTATATCATTATAGTTTTGCAAAATGTTATCAATAGGGGAAACAGAAAGTATATAGAATATTTGTTATTTCTTTTAACTGTATGTATTATGAATAAAAATTCAATTAAAACAAATATAAATAATATGTTATCACTATCAGAGAAACACTCTTAGTAAGAAAACAAGGTACATGCTGGCAAAGTTACAGCCATAGCTGCTTAACTATTCATAAAAACCAAGAAGACATAGCATCTCTAAAGAAAACTAAAAACAGCAGCAATGTGTGAGGCAGGGAAGACCAATGTGATGGGAAGTAAGGATAAGGGTGCTTTAATATTTTTCCCATTTTCAACTGGGAATCACTTCAGTACTTAAATTTTTGTATCATTAGTTCAAATGAAACAGGGGAGGGGAACACAGGCTGGAAAGCATCCTTATGAACCAGGCTGACATAAATACAATTAACTGTAAAATGATTACAGCTAAGAATTCCAAATTCTTAATTTTTTTATTAGAATGTTAATTGTATAGCATTATATAATACAATAATGGATTTCATTATATTTTCACATATGTATTAGTGTAATTCAATAATATTCATCCTACTTGGCCTCCCTCCCTCTCTTATGAACCCCACTCCTCTTCCCAACTAGCTCCCCTTCTACTTCTCTGTCTTTTTTGTTGGTATTTGTAACCCAATGAATTTCACTAGGATCACTTACAGGAGCATCCGTTGATCACTTACAGGAGCATGGATACCTTATCAGTGGCTAGATCACTACAGCGTCTCTGAAATTACAGCTGCTGTCAAAGAATAGCAGATTTTTTTGGGGGGCTGGGGTCTTATCATATAGCCCTGTTGAGCCTCAAACCTACTATGTAGACCAGGATGGCCTCCAACACTCAGATATCCATCTGCCTTTGCCTGCCTCTAGTCCTTGGATTAAAGACCTGCACCACCCTGCCCACCTTGAACTTCAGACTCTTATACTCCTAAGGGAAAAACATTTATGCATTTAATGTCTATGACTAAACACAGATAAAAATATGTCTACAATAAATTAAAAAATGAAAGCCAGTTGTCACTTTATCTAGGTGATAGATAAGATAATCTTCCTGTGATTTCTCCTTCTCTCCCCACCCCTTCCTTCCTCCCCGACCTCTCTCTCTCAGTACTGGGACTGAACACATGGGATCGCACATGCTAAGAAGTACTCTACCATTGACTGTATCTCCAGCTCAAAATTTTACTTTGACATGGGGTCTTGCTGGGTTGCCCATGCAGCTCTCCACTTTTCAAATCCTCCTGCCCCCAAGCTCCTAAGCAGCTGTGATTACAGGAGTATACCACCATGTCAGGTTCTCCAGTGATTTCAATACTTTTCTAATGGTCAATTTTGGATTTAAAAGTAAATTAAACCAGGTGTGGTAGTGCATGCCTTTGGAACTAGCACTCAGGAGGCTGAGGCAAGAGGATCAGTTGAACCAGCAACCTAAGCTACATGAGACCCTGTTTCAAAACAAACAACAATAAATATGATTGCTAAAGTACTTTATTCCATATGTGTGATACACCTAGGACATACAATATAATCTAGCACAAATACTTTAAAAGTCTCTTTTTTAAAAATATTTTATTTACTATTTTTATTTCCTGTGTATTAGTGTATTGTCTGCATGTGTGTAAGTGTACCAATGTTGTGCAATGCCTGTGGAGGTCAGAAGGCAATGTATTCCCCTGGAACTGGAGTTACGGACAGTTGTTAGCTGCCATGTGGACAGCTGGGACTCAACCTGGATCCTCTGTAAGAACAGCCAGTACTCTTAACTATTGAGCCATCTCTCCAGTCCATTTTATTATTTTTTTAATTTTATGTGTGTGTTTTGCCTGCTTGTAAGGAAATGTACCATGTGCATGCAATGCCCGTAGAGGTGAGAACAGGTTGACAGATCCCCTGGAACTGGAGTTACAGAGAGTTCTCAGTCACTATGTGGGTGCTGGAAACCAAACCTGGGTCATCTGCACAAGCAGCCAGTGCTCTTAACCTCTGAGCTATCTTTCTAATCCCCTAGCACAAACACTTTTGAAGGGTATACAACAGATTAAAATTCAAGACAAAATTAAAAGCTGAAACACACACACAAAGCTCACAAGGCGGAGCTCACTCATGTTATACATCACTGTTATTTTAATGTCAGTGAAAATGAGCTCTAAGCTAATGTGGCTTCTGTGTGTAGTCTAGAAAGCTAAGGCAGGTGAAGGACTGCTGTGATTCTGATGCCAGCTTGGGCCACAAAGTATGTGAACAGGAGGGGGGAGGAAAGAGAAAATGAGTCCTAAGACTATATAATGTGAACTTCTGATATTACTCCATTCCATTTAAAAAAACTAGTGTTTGTCTAGCTTGCACAAGACCCTAGGTTTGACTCCCATCATAAAAAGTGACACATTAATGAAATAAATTTTGCATACTTAATAAAATTAGCAGAGTAGAAATTTAAGTTCTAAACAATAAAAGTATTTAATTTACCCTAAGGCGATCATTTTCCTTCTTTTTTCAACAGTAGGCAAGCCATTGAAAACTGCAACCACCACAGCATCTGAGTCCAAAACTTTACACTGCCGATCTTCACTTTTGGGCAGAATGTCCCCAATAATGCCATGTGTCAAGGCTCGGGGAGAAGTGTGTCTGCTACCAGACTGAGCGCTTCCTGGGGAGGCTTCAGAAAAGGAAGAAGGATATTCAGAAAAGTTCTTAGTGTAGAAAAATATTGCTATATGTACATTTTTGTGGGGTTGTTTTTATTAATTTTTATTATTTTTTAGTTTTTTTTGTTGTTATTTTTTAATTGCCTTTCATTTTTTTTTTTTTTTTTTTTTTTACAGGTTCTCACTCTGTAGTACAGGCTGGACCTGCAACTCGGGCCAATCCTCCTCTTTCATTTTCTCAAGTGCTAGGATGACAGGTGTGAGTCACTACATCTAGCTTGTTATGGTGTACCTTAATCAGCAAGGAGCTAACTTGTTTTTGGTTTGCTTGTTTTCATCTGGAGGCCCTTTTTGAGATAGGGTCTCCCTGTAGCCCCAGCTGGCCTGGAACTCACAGAAATATGCCTACCTCTGCCTTCTGAGTACTGGGATTAAAGGCATGTTGCTACCATGCCTGGCCACATTTTTGTTTTTTTAAAAAAACTTTTATTGAGGGGTTTCATTTTTGGTCTTTTTGAGACAGAGTCTTTCTGTAGCCCCAGCTGTCCTGGAACTCACTATGTAGACCAGGCTGGACTTGAACTCACAGAGATTCGCCTGCCCCTGCCTCTGGAGTGCTGGGAATAAAGGCGGGGACTAAAGGAGTGTGCCACCATACCTAGCTTATTGAGTTTTTTTTTTGGGGGGGGTGCGGGGATAGGGTCTCCCTGTAGTCCCAGCTGGCCTGTAACTTGCTGTACAGACCAGGCTGGGTTTGAACTCACAGAGGTCTGCCTGCCTCTGTCTCCCGAGTACTGGGTTAAAGACATGTACTACCACCACACTCGCTTTTGTTGAGTTTTTGTGCACTTCATACAATAGTTCTTACTCAAATTTTGGCCCCACTCCACCATCGCATTCTGTCATATATGTTAAGTCCTATCTGGTCAAGCATTTCTACTTAGATGTCCTTCCTTCAGTGCAAGTTCATCCACTGGAGTCTAGAGATCTTAAAGATCTACACTCCCTCACTCAGCAGTAATCAGTTGCCAATAGTTCCCAGGCTAGGGCTGGGCGCCACTGCCATTTCCCTTGTTCCATGCTGGGCTCTTGTCTGATTGAGTCAGTATGGGTCTTGTGCACACCACCATTGCTGCAAGTTCACATGAACAAGCTTCCAGTGGCCTGAAAGCCTGTTTCCCTATGTTTATGGACCAATCCTGGCTCTTAACAATCTTTCTGCTCCCTCTTCTGCAATGGTCAAAAGTCTTTATGTGTATGAATGTTTTCCCTGCATTTTGTAAGTGTACCCATGTGGTGTAATGCCCATGGAGGACAGAAGAAGGCACTGGGTCTCCTGGAACTGGAGTTACAGGGATGGGTGTTAATCAATGAACTCCCCAAATTTACCTTCAGACAAAGTCTGACAGTCTCCCTTTGAATGGCTGTTTTCACCAGAGTCCACCGCTCTTCGGAGTGACAGACTCTCTGCTATGCTGGACCGAGTTGGCTTGGGTGAATTATTCTTCTTATTGGTGGCTGCAAAGACATTTAGGAACATTTCTGAATATAGTAAAATATCACAAAACTCACTATATAGTCAAGAGGAAGGTTTAATCCTCATCATGAATAGAAATTTTTCTGCTCACACTGTCCAAAACAACCTAAACACTCTATGGTCCCAACACCTTTAAGAATTCTATGATAAAAGTAATTCTATTTTGTTGCTTGTGGAACAGAATCTTAAGATTAACTATGACTTCATTTTAAAAAGTCATATCAATTGAAATTTGAATGAAAATATAACCCTTTGAATAACTGGCAAGTGTGTACTATTAGACTAAAAAGATAATCGATGCTAAATTTGAATCAAATAATAATACTTCAAAATATTTATGACTGCCCAGGCATGGTGGTATATGCCTTTAATCCTAGCACTTGGGAAGCAGAGGCAGGCCTTCTGGCCTCTGTGAGTTCAAGGCTAACCTGGTCTACATTGAGAGTTTCAGGCCAGTTGGGGCTACAGGGAGACCCTGTCTCAAAACAAAACAAAACAAACAAACAAAAAAGACCAACACAGTAATCACAAGAAAATGTATTGCTTAAAATAATTAGAGAGGGGGAAGGGAAAACTAAATGGCCTAGTAGACATCTCAAAGAGCTAGAAAAAGCCAGGCATGGTGGTACAGACTTTTAATCCCAGCAGACAGATCTGTGAGATTGAGGCCAGCCTGTTCTACATATCCAGTTCCAGGCCAGCCGGGGTTACAGGAAAACCTGTTTCAAAAAGACACAGACACACAGACACACAGACACACACCCTCAAAAAAGTATAAATGTTAATAATCAGGAACTGCTACAGTAATGGTGTCAGCATGTACAAGACCCATGCAAACTCAAACAGAAAAAAACACAGTACAGAAGAACTATGGAAATGGATAGCAGGCCCCAATCTTAGTTGAAGAATTCTTGGCAGCTAATTCCTGCTGGGTAAGAAAAAGCTGATTTCCTTAAAGGGAGGTACTCTAGATAGGCTGACAAGACCTCAGTGGATGAACTTGCACTGAGGGGCATCTGGGGACACTAACTTAACATGATAGGCCTTAACACAAATGACAGACTGTATGAATTCCACTGGAGGGGGGCACTATGAGAGGGGGTCAGTGGGGAAGGGGATATAAAGATGATTAAGATGTTCTATATGAAATATACAAATATTCAACTAAAATATTTTTTAAAACAAAAATAATAAAAATAAAATAAATAAAAACCAGGGGCTAGAGAGATGGCTTAGCAGTTAAGAGCTCTTGCTGCTCTTCCAGAGGACCTGAGTTTGAATCCCAGCACCCACATGCAGGGGCTCACAACCATCCAGCTCCAGGGGCCTCCAAAGCACTTGCAGATACTAATACACATAAAAAAAATAAAAATCAGAAAAGAAGGTCAGTATGGTAGCTCATATCTTTAAGCCTAGCACTTAGGAGGCTAAGGCAGGAGGACTGTGAACTCAAAGGTAGCCTGTCTAAAAATTAGAAACAAGATGAAAAAAGCAGAAGAGATTTATTGATAAGTTTAACAAGTTTACAAGATACCAGACTAACTTGCTGGCTTTCTCCTCTACACTAGCAGAATACAATAAAAATCGCAAAAGTTCAGAATGAAATTTTCCTTTACAACAGTATCAAAAAGAATAAAATACTCAGAAATAAATTTAGTAAAATATAAGACTTGTATACCGAAGACTGCCATACATTGTAGAAAGAAAATAAAGACAATATAAATGCCATTTTGTGTTCATTCAAGCACTTGATATTGTTAAGGTAATACTTCTAAAAGTAATCTACAGATTAAACTCAACACATACTGAGTTTTTAAAAAACTAAATTTTTAAAAAATATTTTATTTATTATTTTTATTTTATGTGTATTCGTGTATTGCCTGCATGTAGGTAAGTGCACCTGTGTCATGCAATGACCGCGGAGGACAGAAGAGGCTGTCGGATCCCCTGGAACTGGAATTATGAACGGTTGTTAGCTGCCATGTGGGTGCTAGGATTTGAACCCAGGTCTTCTGCAAGAACAACCACTGTTCTTAACTGCTGAGCCATCTCTCCAGCCCCCATATATATTTTTATATAAAAAATGCCACCTTTTTTTTTCTTTGCAAAAAAAACCCTAACAACTAGTGGTTGGTAAGATGGCTCAGCAGGTAAAGGTGCTTCCCACCAAGTCTGATGACCTAAGTTCAATCTCTGAAACCCTCAGGGTGGAAGAGAACTAACCCCTGTAAGTTGTTCTCTGACCTCCACACAACCTCTCCAACCCCCACAAAACAATGTTTAAAAAAAAAAACACCCAAAACCAACCCAACAATTGGATCCTAACATTTTTATTAAACTTTAAAAGATCTAGAATGGGTAAAACAACCCTGAACAGAAGACTGACCAAATTTCCACTCCCAGTGGTACAGACTGAATCCAAGGCCTTATGCATGTACTCTACTACTGATCTACAAAATCATCCCTTAAGACTCCCATATTTCTCATTTCAAAACTTACTATAAAGCTGTAGTATCAAGACGAAGTGAGCTGTGGCACTCTCCTTTGAGAAGCCCACACCTACCTGCTGGAGTGTGTTTTACTTTCTTCCCAAGTGCCTTTCTTTCTCTTAACTCTAAGGCTTAAAATCTCTTAATAAATTCCAACTCTGCTTCAAAAAACCAAATCAAACAAACACATAAAAAATGACTAAGTGAGCTGAGTGAGGCAGGGATATACACCATTGAAATCCCAGGACTAGGGGAAGTTGAGACAGGAGAATTACTATTAGTTCACAGGCTACACAGTAAGCTCCCAGCCAGCCTGTATTACACAGTGAGAACCTGTCTCAAAAAAATAATAAATAAATAAAAATAAAAAAATAAGAGGGGGTGGGGAGGAAGGTAGGTAGAGAATACAGTAAGGTAGAGCACTTGCTAGTATGTATGAGGTTCCAAGTTCAATTTCCCGGTCTTACTACCACCACTGCCATCCACCCTCCTACCCCCCAGACTGGGTGATACTAATATATGAAAAGATATATCTATCAGAATTGAGAATCCAGAAATAGACCCTACATTTGTGGTCTGATTTTAATAAGGATGCAAGACAATTCAATGGGTAAATAAAAAAGAGGGAAAATAACAAGTATGTAGAAGACACTGGTAAACTGAAATCATCATTCTCTGCTTGCTGGTGGAAATTAAAAATGGTGCAGGTGTTTTGAAAGTAATCTGCCTCTATGGCAGTTTCTCAAAAAGTTAAACATGGGGCTGAAGAGATGGTTCAGCAGTTAAGAGCACTGGCTGCTCTTACAAAAGACCCAGGTTTGTTTCTCAGCACCCACATGGCAGCTAACCACCATCCTTAACTCCAGTTCCAAGGAATCCAATGCCCTCTTCTGGCCTCTGTGGGCAAAGCATGACACAGGTGCATTTATATACATGCAGGCAAAACACTCATACAAATAAAATATAAATAAAAATTTTAAGTTAAACAGTTTCCATTCAACCCAACAATTCCACTTCTAAATATACAACCAAGATAAAAACCTGTCCATAC
>NW_008346261.1:2796701-2797974 GCF_000622305.1 Nannospalax galili | reverse complement strand
TATGTGAGAGAGCCATTCAATAAAATATAATAATTATAATTATTATTATAAAAATAATTATTATTGACTCATGCTATAACATGAAAGAACCTTGAAAGGGTATGCTAAGTGAAAAAAGTCAGCCATAAAAGACCTCATTTGATCAAGCATGGTGGCACACACCTGTAATTCCAGGGCTGGGTAGGCTCAGACAGGAAGATCAGGATCTGTTAGAGGACAACCTAGGCTACACAGAAAAATCCCGTCTTGAAAAGTAAAAAATTAAAAACCTTTCTATTGTATGATTTATTTCTAATAGTCTTTTTTAATTCTTTATGTGTATGTGTTGTTTCTGTGAGTGACTATGTGTATATGAATACAGGTGCCCTGGAGGCCAGAAGAGGGCACTGGATTCCCTAGAGCTGGAGTTGTAGCAGGTTGTGAGCTACCCAACTTGCATGGTGGGTACTGAACTTGGGTCCTCTGAAACAGCAGAAAGTCCTTTTAACCACTGAGTCATCTCTCTTGCCCCTGTATGATTTATGTGAAATGTTGATAAAAAGTAAATTCATAGAGACCAAGTGGATTAAGGGCTTAGGTAAAATAAGTACACACACAAAAAAGAAGTTGTGTCCAATATTTGGAGAAAGTTAAAAAATTTATAAAGACTAAGTGCATAGGCCTGCCCTTCTACCAGGAGTGGGGTAGAAGGCAAAGGGACTAGGCTCTGCAAGGCCACAGTCCTTACAGCAATGAGGTGGCCAGCCCCACTTGCAGGAGATTTCCTCTTCAGAATGTAGCTTGTCACTACATTTCCCTTTTTATGATACTCTTCTGAAGGTGAACTCTAAAGAGGCCATTAGGTCTGAAGCCATTTTGCTGACTTGTCTAAGATCACAGTTGGAAAGCGGCATTCCTGCAGAAGCATAAAAGGATGACTCTGAGAGTTGCCTTAATATGGTTGTGGAAGCACCCTGATAAGGAAATACCAAAATGCAACTCATTATAAACAGTCCCATTAAAACAAGTCTGATGACCTATACTTCATTCTTAGAACCCCCTGAACTCAATTTAAAAATAGGCAAAGGACACAAATACACATTTCTCCAATTAAAATACACAGGATGCTAATCTTTCTCTATTTATTAGGGAACGATAAATGAAAAATCACAATGAGGTACTATTTCATATATGCTATTTAGGATGGCTGCTAAAAAACAACCACCCAGAAAATAAGTGTTGATGAATGTGTGGAGAAACTGGAACCCTGTGCCCTGTTAGTGAGAATGTTTTT
>NW_008346261.1:2791495-2796487 GCF_000622305.1 Nannospalax galili | reverse complement strand
AGTCTGTGGCGAAATCCAATTTCATCAGAACATCAGAAAATCGTATTTGAAGTCTGATTCTTTGGTTAAAGCACTGGCTACCAGAAAAACATAATCTTTGTTTTTTGGTCTTTTTGAGACAGGGTCTCCCAGCTGTCCTGGAACTCACTATGTAGACCAGGCTGGCCTTGAACTCACAGAGAGCCACCTGCCTCTGCCTCCCGAGTGCTGGGATTAAAGGTGTGCGCCACCACGCCCAGCTTTATTTATTATTTTTAATTTATGTATGTGCATATTGCCTGCATGTATGTAAGTCCAGTATCATGCAATGCCTGTGGAGGACAGAAGAGGTTGGTGGAGTCCCTGGAACTGGAGTTACGGACAGTTGCTAGCTGCCATGTGGGGGCTGGTATTTGAATCTGATTCTTCTGCAAGAACAGCCAGTGCTCTTAACCACTGAACTATCTTTCCAGCCCTGTGAGAATGTTTTTAAAGTCTAGCTGCTACAGAAAATAGCATGGCAGCTTCCCCAGAAAGCTAAGAACAGAATTATCTAATTATTCCACTGTTTGTATACACCGAAAGTTGAAAAAAGAGACTTGGAAAGATTTTGTATATCTATATTTAGAGCCAAAAGATATAAACAACAAAAACGTTCAAAAGATGCATGAATAAGCAAAATGTGATCTATATATACAATGGAATACAATTCTGTCTTTAAAAAGAAGGAAATTCTAAGCTGGGCTAAGGTGGTACACACCTTTAATCCCAGCACTGGGAGGCAGACAAGGTGGATGTTTGGGAGCTCCAGGCCGGCCTGGTTTTCACAGTGAATCTAGGCCAGCCCTGTCTACAGGGAGACCCTGTCTCAAAAAGACAAACAAACAAACAGAAGGAAATTCTGCTACATGGGTAAACTGTGGCAATGTGCTAAAAGAAAAAAACCAGACACACACACACAAAAATCAAACATTAAATACGTCAATGATTCCATTCATATGTGATACCTAAGAAGAGTCGAAGTTCAAGTTCATAGGCACAGAAAACAGAATAATGATTCACAGGGGTCAGGGATACAGGGAAATGGGGAATTATTGATAAATAGGCATAGAGTTTTACTTTAGAATGAGGAAAACCTTTAAGAAATGTAGAGTAATGATGGATGCACAACAAAGGAAATGTGTGCAATGCTACTCAGCTATGAGCCTGAAGTAGTGAGTTTTATGTTATCTATATTTTGCCCAAAAATTTAAAATGAAGATCTCTCCCCTAAAAGGTTAAATGGCAAATTTTACATTATGAGCATCTTTCCATAATTTAAACTTTTTTTAATGCCATATATGCTTTAGGAAATGCACACACAGAGGCAGGACACAGTAACAAACTCTTGACTTTATAGCCCCCTCCAAGTGCTCCTTAACATGAAACTTCTTGAAGGATCAAAAGTACTTTTTCTCATCTGTTCTATGTAAGTGTGTGATCTTTAAAAATCTACTCAACCCTCCTAAAACAAAGACCTCTAGACAGGCTGACTAGATTCACTGGAAGGGCAAGTAGTGGGGAATGGCTGGGGGTGCCAACAACACAGCAGGGATATCAGGGTATAAGGGCTCTAGTCAGGGGAGGGAGGCTATGGGAGGGTGCTATCTGGGAAGTGGGTGTACAGTTGAGGAAGATGGTTTGGGATGTTCTGTGTGATATACACACACACCAACAAAAAAAAAAACAACAACAAATTTTTTAAAATGTATCATATTTGAGGAGGAAGCATGGGAATTTACATCATGCTAATTAGTAGAGGTGATTAACATTATCATTGAAATCTACCCGATGACTTTATAGACATACACAGGTGCCAAGGATCCAAATGCAACCGATTATGGCTAGTAATAATCAGACACATACAGATTAGAGATGCATACACCAACATTTCAGTGCTAGTAGCCAAAACAATGAGTCTTTCTGCAAGGAACAATATATTCTAAAATGAAATGGAGATCTTTTTTAAAGGTTAAAAACTCATTCAATTTTATGTTAAGTTCAATATTGTATAACTGTATTAACTCAACTGAGAATCCAGAAACTTACACCCACTTGTGAAAGAGATGTACTTTTGCTCTGGAGTGTGTCACTGAATATGTTAAAGCTGTGGTGAAATGTTTCTTCTA
This sequence comes from Nannospalax galili, assembly GCF_000622305.1. Classification (NCBI taxonomy): domain Eukaryota; kingdom Metazoa; phylum Chordata; class Mammalia; order Rodentia; family Spalacidae; genus Nannospalax; species Nannospalax galili. The sequence continues at coordinate 2,794,340 of NW_008346261.1, read as the reverse complement.
ATCATGTAGTTATTAAAATTTTTTTTTTTAAATCCACTCAATTTTTTTTTTTCTGGTCTTTTTGAGACAGGGCAACCCCATAGCCCCCGCTGGCCTGGAACTCACTACATAAACTTTAACTTACAGAGATCTGCCTGCCTTTGCCTCCTGAGTGCAGGGACTAAAGGCGTACACTACCATGCCTGACTATATAAACCACTCAATCTTTATGTTGACATTTGAATGTATGCAACATAAAGAATAACACTTCTTTTGGGGATTATTAATTTTTGAGATACACTACCTAGTTTTTCTCTTAATGATTCTTTACAATTTCCATTGTCACCCTCTCCCTCTTTTTCAGACCTCAAAACGTGTTAGTGCTTTGGTACCAAAATTTCTCTTCTCCATTAAAATTACCACCCTAATCAGTCCCTGAGTTTAAATAGCATCTATAGTGCTGACTCTCACATATTTATATCCAGCTACAACCTCTCCCTGAGCTTGATTTATGTGTAATTCATGTGGCTATGACAGATTACTAGGAATTCCTATCAGACACCCCAAACTCGTCATGTGCTAAAAAGAATTCCCGACTTTCTGACCTTACCTGCCCTCAGACAAATTCTTGTCATGCAGCCCAGACTAGCCTGAAACTCATGATACTCCTGCTTCTTCCTCCTGAGTGCTAGCATTATAAGAGTACACCACCACATTTGGCTCTGACTTGCTTCTCAATAAATGATACCACTAATTACTAAGTTGCTTAGGCCAAAGAACATTCTGTTTCTCTTTCCTAAAACTACCTAGCCCTTTTCAACTATAATTGTGGCAAAGAACTGAACCCTACTGGCCAAAAACATCCATTATATACAATGGATTAGCTTTTCTTCTATGCATCTAAAATAGTTATAAACCATCTTTGAGGGAGTTACAATGAGGAACTTCAAGAGGCTGCCAGGCAAGTCTATCTATCCACTATTTTAACTCCAGATTATGCCACTAAATTTTAAACAAACAATTCCCAATAGTTTGATATTAGTCTTGCAACTTCTGTTTTGAATCTTTTTCAGATATTTCTCTGCAATGGTCACCTTTGAAGAAATAAAATGATAAATGTTACCATAACAATGAACCCTGATTTTTTAATCTTTAGAAACTTTCTTCTAAACATCAAAATACAACTCCAGTTCCTTACTAAGGTCTTACAAGACTGCTTGATTTAAACCCTGCCTACCTCTCGGACTATCTTTTAAATAGTCGTTGCTGTTTTATTCACTATCCAGTCATGCTAGTCTTTCTCCAATCCTTCAAACTTACACAGTGAATTCTGTGCCAGTGACATTGCATTACTGTTCTGTTTCTGTTCATCCACAACACTGCTTCTTCCAGGAATCTGAATGGCTGCCACCCTCTCAAACCTTCAGAACTCTACCAAAATGCTTCCTCCTCCAAAGACTTTCTCTCATTACCTCAGTTAAACTATTGTTTCAAAGTAATATTTAATCAACTGAAATTATTTTTTCTTATTTATTTATACATTTTAACATCTAATTCTTATCATTACAATGCAGGATCCGTGAAGTTAGTTGAAGTGCCATTCAATGCCAAGCACAGACTAAGCAATCAAGAAGTGTTAGTTCTGTTACATAAAAGAAAATGTCAAAATCAGAGTGGCAAAATGGTTCAGTGGGTAAAGGCAGCCTGAGTTCGATCATTAGAACTCACATGGTAGAAAGAGAAAACTGCCTTTCCCCAAGTTGTGCTCTAACTTCCTTCCACATGTGCATCACACACACACACACACGCACACACACACACACACACACACACACGTGCACGCACATTTTTTAAGAAAGAAAAAATGTATCAATTTTTTGGGGGGGGGGAGCTATTTTAACATATTAGAACAGCTATTGATAAACTATTAACTGAAAACAGCCAGTCATATGACTTCCCAAGCAGCACACGAAGAAATGACAACAGGACCACTTACGGTTTCGTATGTAACAGCCAGCAGCTGAAGACTTTGCAAGGAGTTCCATCCCCAAATCCTGTAATCTACCAGAGTTTTCAGTTCCACAGGCAGCCAAAGCTGCCTGGTCAGTACAAAAAAGACTTGTCTGCATGTCTCCAGAAGAAATGCTGTTGGATTTTATATCTGAGAGTGTAGTCTTCACATCAGTTTTCATACATCGAACTTCAGCCATTTGATTTTTGAGTCTTTTTAGCATCTTTAAATCAGAGGGCACTCGCCACATCGCTTGCTGCTTCCTTTGATCTTTATCTTTTCGAGAATATGATGCTTCAAAGAGAAAGTGACAAATCATGTTCATATAAATTTTAACACCGATGACATTCTGTACCACAAATTAAAAGCGCAAAATATGGTAAGGTGTTCTAAATGGTAGCTCAAAAAAGCAAGTAATTATATGCGGGAGAGAAGGCTCAGCAACTAAAGGAGACTGCTGCCAAGCCTGACGACCTGAGTTCAATCCCTGGGACATGTATGGTGGAAGGAGAGAATGGATTCCTGAAAGTTTCCTATGACCTCCATATATACATGGTGGTATAGAGACACTCACATACACATATACATACCTACACAGATAAAAATGTTAAGCATGCAGTAATTCTACTACAGAAAATCAGTATGTAAGTGTCTTAACTTGATTTACACCTTAAAGTTTCAAGTTAGAGCCTGAGTCATACACAATCTTCACTTTTAATTATTACTTAATTCTAAGTTTAGAGTCTGTTCTCCTGCCTTATGCTTGTTTATACTTATCCACTTTTCTCATTTTTCTATACTTTTATGATCAAAATTGAAGCCAAACATTTCATCAACTCTGATAGAACGAATATA
>NW_008346261.1:2769927-2791451 GCF_000622305.1 Nannospalax galili | reverse complement strand
TACTTTTTTTTTTTAAAAATCCCAAACCACACACTGCTGATGTTCCCATCTACAGCCCTCTCTACAGCCATCCTCATGAGTTGATTAAGGGATCCTTGCTCCTACAGAGAGAGAAAGACACCTTACCAAGAATCTATAAACAGACTCTCAATGTATTTGGATTCCAGAGAACGACAGGCACTATTCTCACTTTCCCAAGGAAGCTTACAAACCCTGATGATGCCAGATTCCGAGGGGACATCAGGAGCTACCGGTGGCAAAATATCCCCCACTCCCCAACCCCTACCAGTATAACAGCTATACTTTAACTAGATATGGCCCCCTTCCTCACTTATCCCACATCCTTAGAGTCCCAGAATCCTTCCCCAAAATCCCCCCTTCCCCCTGCTTCTCAGGTTGTATGAGGGACAGCCTGGCTACAGGTTCCTGCTGTGAAATCTTTCCTTTTCCTTTGAGCCCTGTAAGGGACATTGTTCTCTGCCTTGTGGTCCCTCACCATACTGCTGTCTTATCTGTCCATGGTGTTAATAACTATATCACTTTCTATACTTGCAGTTCTAATATATGAACCATGTTCTATCATGCTTCCATTCTTTCTATGTACACTATTCTGTTCTTTGCCAACCCAAATTCATCAGATATACCTAAAATATTCCCTTAAGACACTTGTACCTACCTCCTCATAAGTCAATTCATAGTATATAGACACTTCTGTTGTTAAATTTATACTATCATAGGAAAATAAAATATATGGACTACAAACAACTGAACTAAACTCAATGATCTTTATATAAAAATACTCAAAAGTATTTTATAACTAAAATCTTTGTTGCTCTTATTTCCCACTCCACATCTACAGGCACAGATACTGGGCCTGGGTTGTATAAGCAGGTAAGCTAAGCAAGCCAGTCGGCAGTGTTCCTCCATGGTCTCTGCTTCGATGCCTGTCTCCATGAGTTCCTGGGCTGATTTCCTCAGTGATGGATTGTGTGATGCAGGAATTGTAAGATAAAGTAAACCCTGTCCTTCTTAAGTTGGTTTTTGGCCAACTGTTTTACCATAGCAACAGAAACCAAGTAGAACACAACAAAAACAGGAAACTGTAAGGTACTATGTGGTCAGGGGAGCCTAACAATTTACCAACACAATGCTGAAGGTGAAAAGTCTTCCTGAATAGTTATAGGCCAGTTCTAAGGTTAATTAGAAGTGAGTTTCATCTGTAAGATTATTTTACATTGTTTTATTATGGCTTTGGGAAATGAGTCCTTCTCAGTTTCTCCTCCAGACTTCATTATCTGTCACTGCTACCACCCTCTTGTCACTAAGCTCATCAGTCCTCATTATTATATTCCCATTAGTTGAGAAGTCCTATAAGCCCCTAAATTCAAGTTTCAAATAGTACAACTGCTTTTATGAGTAAAAAAGTCTTATTTACATGAGCTAGATATGAGTGTTCCCTAGAGGTTAAGTACCAGTTAGAATTGTGTGTGTGTCTGTGTATATACTTAGAATTAAACCTGGAGCCTTGTGCATGCTAAGCATATACTCTACCACTAGATTACAACTCTTACCTTAGATCTTTTATTTTATGTGTTTCTGTGTGTGGTGAGCATGTGGGAGCTTGAGGCTGACATCAGGAGTCTTCCTTGATGGCTTCCACCCTCTATGTTGAGGCACGATCTTTCAGTTGAACTCAGCCCACTGATATGGCTAGTCTAGCTAGCCAGAGTGTAGCAGAGCTAGTTCTACCTTCTTCTTCAGACAGGCTGTCACAGTCACATGGGTTCTGGGGACCCAAACTTCAGTCCTCACAACTTGCTGCTTCACTGTCTAATGCTCTAACTGCTCAGCCATCTCCCTAGTTCCCAGAATTTTCTTTTTAAAAATATTTTTAATGATTTGAAAAATTTTTTAAGTATGTTATTATTTTGGGGGCTGGAGAGATGGCTCAATGGTTAAGAGCACTGACTGCTCTTGCAGAGAACCCGGGTTCGATTCCCAGCGCCCACATGGCAGCTACGAACCATCCTTAACTCCAGTTCCAGGGGAATCCGATGCCCTCTTCTGACCTCGGCAGCATTGCACGACACGGGTACACTCACATATACGCAGGCAATACACTCATACATATAAAATTAAAATAATAAAATATTTATTAAAAAATATGTTATTATTTTTATTTTATGTGTATAAGTGTATTTCTTACCAAGTGTGTAAGTGTACCTATGTCGTGCAGCATGTCCTTGGAGGTCAGAAGAAGGTGTCGGATCCCCTGGAACTGGAGTTAGGACAGTTGTTAACTGCCATGTGGGTACTGGGAATCGAACCTGGATCCTCTGCAAAAGCAGTCAGTGCTCTGAACCACTGAGCCATCTCTCTAGCTCCTTGAAAAATTCTTACAATGTATTTGGATCACATTCAGACACTCTCCCCCATCTTTTTTTTTTTTTTTTTTTTTTTTCTGGTCTTTTTGAGACAGGGTCTCCCTGTAGCCCCAGCTGGCCTGGAACTCGCTATGTAGATCAGGCTGGTCATGTGGGTGCTGGGAACCAAACCCAAACCCAGGTTCTCTGTAAGAATAGTCAGTGTTCTTAACCACTGAGCCAACTCTCTAGTTCTTTTTTTTTAAATTCCCAGAACTTTTTAAATGTCAAAAAAAAATTTGAAGATTTTATCCCAGGTCCACATATTTTTAAGCAAGACTGAGGATATGTATGTGTATATGTATCTATACATGTATATACATTATCAATTATCTGATACCATAAATTAAACCCTAGACCAGGCACCCTGATTAAACTTTCACTTATCATAGTTTTCTCAGTATTGTCCCCTTTCTACAATAAAGTTTGAATCAAACCACTCCAAACATGAAACAACAGCTCCCAACGCTCTACTATAAGTAAATTCCTCAGGCTAGCATGCAAACATCTTCCACAGAGTAGATAAACATGACTTCCTAATTCTATTTAACACTATATATCTTAAAAATCTGCTTCAGCTAGATTACCTGGTACTATTTATGATACTCCTTAGCGTAGTGAAGAACATGGACTTTTCACCACGTATAAAACATAATGGATGCACACTAATTTTATGTATTGAAAAAATGACTATTTAATGAACAAAAACAGACACCAAAGTCCAAGCAAGTCTTTTAATAAAAACATTTTTGGCTCTTCCTATAACATAAGGTTTTATTAACAGTCCCTCACAGATAGGTTATTTTCATTTAGCTTTGAAGATTGTTTTCTTGGTCTTTCTCTTTCCTAAAAGGCTCTATATTTAGCTCATCTTCATCACACTAAGTAAAAATACATTGACAGGATTATGTTCCTGGCTCTCTTCTTTGAAAAAATACTATTAAAATACTTCTATATTTTTATTCCTTTAACTTTTTTGTTTGTTTTGTCTTTTTGAGACAGGGTCTCCCTGTAGCCCCAGTTGTCCTGGAACTATATAGACCAGGCTGGCCTTGAACTCACAAAGATCCACCTGCCTTTGCCTCCCAAGTACTGGGATTAAAGGCGTGCACCACCATACCCAGCTAACATCACCTCCAGGAAAGCAGCTACATGTATTTCAGCAACCTGTATTCCAGCTACCTAGTAGGCCACTCTATATTCATAACCCACATGGCTCACTGAACTTAAGAAGTCTGAATTCAAGACTCACTTTCCTTTTACTACCTGCCCACTGACTCTCCATGTTATCATTACCCTCACTTTAGTCACCTGGATTTGAAACTCAGGTTACTTCTGTATCAATTTTACATAGAAAACTAAATATTCAAGGACAGGGATGTTGTTGTTTATATAGTCTGTATTCTCTCCAGTGACATCAAACATTTTCAAAAGCATGACTTTACCTATTGATTAAATCTATTAAAAGTTGTTTCTCTTAAGGTTAAGCCACTTTACACATGCCTATTACAGAATTATTACTTATCTGCTATACTAGGGCAATTATCATGTAAGTGAAACTTTATACAGAATGTACTTAGATCACAGATGAAAGGCAACTGTTCCGTAACCTAGATGAAGATAATCTTTCAAACTGAGGACCAAGACTTCCAAGAAGTACACTTTAAGAAGGAAGAGGAATTAAGTACACAGTACTTCTGTTTTCCACATCAAGGTTCTAAGAGTTTATTTTTTAAATGAGTTTGCTGCCTTGAGGTATTACCAAAATTCCCATCTGCATCACTGATTGGATACAATGTGATTGTTTAAGAAGCTAAGTGAAAGTTCAGTATGTTTTTTCAATATACTGTGAATGTTTTAGAAACATGCTTCCCCTGCTGCAGGGTTGGGGTGCTGGGACTACAACAAGGGCCTTGCACACACAAAGCAGACACACTACACTGAATTATATGAACAGCCCCTAAAATTGTTTTTTTTTTTTTTAAACTGTAGCATTTAATGGTAAATCCTTGTCTGTACTCTATTTCTGAGAGATTCAAAGAGCCTAGATTGGACTATACAAATCACCATCTTATTACAGAAATACAAATACAATTTTTCTTTAATAAATAACGTTGGCATAAAACAGTGCTGCCAATCAGTATATTTTTTCCAGTTTTATTGTTTATTTTTTTTTTCAAACAAGGTCTTACTATAGTCTCACTATGTAGCCCAGATTAACCTCAAAACTCACAACAATCCTCCTGTCTCAATCTCTCCAGTGATGGGATTATAACTAAGCGAGCTACACCCACAGCACTCCTAACCCCCCAGGCTTTTTACTGTTATTTCTCAAAAGAGTTATGTCAAAAACAAATTTAAAATGTCTTTAAGAAGGTTTTAGGCCTGGTGTGTATCTCAGTGGTATGGTAATGGCTTAGCAATTCTTTTTTTTTTTTGTCTTTTTGAGACAGGGTTTCCCTGTAGCCCCAGCTGGTTTGGAACGTGCTATGTAGACCAAGCTAGCCTTGAACTCACATAGATCCGCCTGTCTCTGCTTCCTGAGTGCTGGGATTAAAAGCATGCGCCACCATGCCCAGCTCTGGCTTAGCATTTATATTGTGCTTAACTGACAGTTTGATCCATATGAAGTTCAGTTGTCCTCTTTGTGTATGGAGTTAGGTTTTCAGTGTTGTCTTTTAAGGGGAACTATGTCTAAGGTGAACAAAAAAACAGCTTACTTATGACTCAATATTCATTTGATGAAAAATGCATACCCCTGCCACGCATACAAGGCTCTGGATCCAATCTCTAGGGCGCAGGTACATGTGTGTACACACACACACACACACACACACACACACACACACACACACACAGAGAAATTGATACATCATTTACATAACATACAATGAAAAATTACACTACTAGAGAAATGCACTGTATTCCAACACTCAGATGAAATACATGGTCAAGAGTTCTTTTAGAGAACCATGGGGTTGGGGTGTGTGTGATATAAATCATTATTTTACCTGTGGGCTGCAAGAGTGAAGCAGGTGGGCGAGGCTGTAGGCCCCACAAATTTTCCATACTGCTCCGGTCCTTAAGATCCAATAAATGTATTAAGATTAATGGATCAATGTCTAATAAACTACTGGTAGCGGCAGAGCATAAATGTGTTCTTCTTGACATTCTGCTACTGGCACCCACAAAGCTATGGCTACTACCTGCAAAAGAAATAGACACAGAAAACATTTTATGTATCTGCATACATGCATTATTTTTAAATCCTAGTTAATGCCTGAAAGCTGCCTACAAATTTGTCTCTTAGGAGATCAAGTTCATAATGAGAAGCACAAAGAAACCACACTATCAAGAGATGAACATTAGCATAGTGACTGAGCATGGACCTCATCACTAGTCAGTATCCGAGAGCAATCATCAACCCCCTTTAAAGCATCATAAATAAAAAGAAAACATATGTATATTTTGCTTTGTAATTCAGGTTGGCCTTGATCTCTCAATCCTGCCTTAGCTTTCCAAGAACTGGATTTAAACACTTAAAAATGTTTAAATCAAGATTCACAAACAGATCGAAATGAAACATGTAATACATAAGCAAACTCTGCCCATGAAAAACAGTGTGGTTAGAAAGGGGAGCGCACTGCAGTCAAGAACAAGACACTCCAGGATTCCAGCCTAGCTGTATCAATAATTACATATGTGACCAGGCAACTAAATCCAAGTTCTTCTAACTATAAGATTAGTTCTTTAAATATCCTTTCTAAGCCCCAAATCCAATAAGGTTACTTAAATCATACTATAACCAAGGCTTAATGAAAATAAGATTCATATACCAGCAAACAGTATATGAACAATATGAGCTTTGAAGTCAGACAAACTTGAAGGTCCAATTACTCAATATTTGCTAAACTGAAAACAGGGTAAGTTGCTTAATTTATCTATGCAACAGTTTCTAAAAAGTAGATTTGGTCAGGTATGGTGGTCTATGCCTATAATTCCACCACTCAGGGAGCAGGACAGAATTGAGAATTCAAGGTTAGCCTGGTAGGTATAGTGAGAGCCAGTCTCAAGAAACAGAACAAAGGCCTGTCATGATGGCACATGCCTTTAATCCCAGCACTTGGGAGTGTCTCTGTGAGTTCAAGGTCAGCCTGGTCTACATAGTGAGTTCCAGGACAAAAGGGGCTACAGGGAGACCCTGTCTCAAAAAGACAAGAAAAAAGAGAAAGAGCGGGAGGGAGGGAGGGAGGGAGGGAGGAAGGAAGGAAGGAAGGAAGGAAGAGAAAGGGAATAGAAGCTGGGTATGGTAGCGCACGCCTTCAATTCTAGGAGGTAGGAGGCAGAGACAAGTGGATTTCTGTGAGTTTGAGACCCAGTCAGGTCTACATAGTGAGTTCCAGGCCAGCAAGGAGTATATAGTGAAACCCTGTCTCAAAATAAAATAAAGAAATTAAAGACATTATTACAAACTACTTCAGAGAATTTTGTAAATAAGGTATACAAAAAAGTGCTTCTTAAAATGCCTGACATGTAAGAATGTTTTGCAAATGTTAGCTCTTATTAATTTAAATATAATTAGTACTACTTTAATACCACAAACCATTTACATCAGTGGCTACTCTCTACTAAAACATGACAGTCAGAAGATGAAAAAGAGGACAGTGGCTGGGCCTGGCCTCTGTACCTGGAGGTCCTGCAGCAGCTGCATCTTCCATGAGCTCTCCCTCTCCCAGCTCCATGTTGTTATATTCTACATCATTCTCTCCAGACCTGAGAATAAAAGAACTCATCAAGCTCCAAGTAACATAATCCTCACAGAGAAAATACAACTAATACCTGTATTTGTAGGCTAGTATGATGGCTCAACCTGAGTTTCATCCCCAGGACCCACATAGTAGGAGAGAACTGATTCTCTCAAGTCGTCCTCTTGACCTCCACATGTACACTGAGGTGTGTGTGTGCACATACATATATGTACATATACACACACTAAATAAATGTAACGAAAAAAGCAAAAATCTGTATTTGTCACCCTTTGATGAATTTTATAATAGTGCATAGCTTTTTCTTGTAAAGACAGACTGGTTGTTTTGTTGTTGTATGTATGAGTATATTGTCGCCATGTGTGTAAGTGTACCCATGTCACAATGCCAAGTTCAGGAGAAGGTGTTAGATCCCCTGGAACTGGAGTTAATGGACAGTTTGTTAGCTCTCATGTAGGTACTGGGACTCAAACCCTGGGTCCTCTACAAGAGTGGTCAGTGCTTTTAACTGCTGAGCCATCTCTCCAGCCCCAACAGACTGTTTCTAAATACAACTGTTCTAGCTTGCTTTTCTACTGCTGTGATAAACACCATGACCAAAAGCAACTGGGGAAGGAAAGGGTTTATTTCATCTTACACATCTGGATCACAGTTCATCTGAGGGAAGTCAAGGCAGGAACTCAGGGCAGGAATGTGGAGGCAGGAACTGAAGCACAGAGCACCGAGGAATGATGCTTACTTACTTGCTCCCTTGGGTATGCTCCGACTGCTTCCTTATACAACCCAGGAATACTTTCCCAGTGGTGGCACCAGTCACAGTGGGCTGGGCCCTCCCACATCACTCAACAATCACAAAAATACCTCATAGACATGCTGACAGGTCAGTCCATCAGAGGAAATTTCCCAAATAAATGAAGTTCCCTCCTCCCGGGTGTGTCAGGTTGACAACTAAAGCCAACCATGACAACTATGAGAACTTAGAATCCTATCAGTGGTATTAACATTCAAACGCCTTTTTAAAAACATCAAGTTGACAAGATTTAATTTTTACATTAGAAAATCTGAAAAAACAGTAAACAGAAGAGATTGTGGATTTATAAAGAATTGGCACCAGGGCTAGGAATGTAGTACAGTTAGTATACTGCCTGCCTAGTATTTACGAGACCCTGGGTTTTAATGTTTAGGGGGAAAAAAAGGCTAGTGCAAGGACACATGCCTGGAAACCCACTATGTAGGAGGTACAGGCAGGAGGATGAGGATTTCAAAGACATCCTCAGCTCTATATTGAGTTCCAGGCCAACCAAAACTACCTGAGACCCTATCTCAATCACTACTGCCAACCCCCCTCCCCCTCACAAAAAAGTCCTTAGCTACTACATATGACAAAAATAGTTTCAGAAAACAGGATGCTGCTTCCTATTGGTTCTTACAAAGTGTCTTACTCTAAAATATCACTTTATTTTAAACTACAAAGTAATATCTGGAGCCGTACTAGTTAGTTTTATATAGTTAAAGGAATCTTAAGAATAGCTCCTAGTTTGACAGTGTAAGGGATTCTGCAGACCTACTATCAAGTGAAACTAGTGAACAATATTTGTTTTGTTTTGTTCTTGTTTTTGGTCATTTGAGACAGGGTCTCCCTGTAGCTCCACTGGCCTGGAACTCGCTATGTAGACCAGGCTGGCCTCAAACTCATAGAGATCTGCCTGCCTCTGCCTCCCAAGTGCTAGGATGAAAAGCACGTGCCACTGTGCCTGGCAGTCAACAATATTTTTAAAAAGCCATTTTAAGATTCTGGAAATGGTCCTGGGGGGGTGGGTAGAAAGAAATGTCTCCTCAAAAAAAAAATTATAATTGGTAGTGAGTAGGCGTAATTTGTCTCTTTCCCTCTTAACTCGGCCCAACAAAATTCCAGACTACTAGAGGCAAGAATACAATGCCTTCCCACTTGCTGCAGGTTCCAAGATGAAGCTATATTTACAGAAAAAGAGTAAAATATCAGCACTTCTTATTCTGTCCCCAAATACCTACAGCTAATGCCCAGGGCCTGGTATGTGTGGCCGGAAAGAGCTGCTCTCTATGTCTGGATCTGCATGTAGAAGCAGTTGTATTTGGGTGCAGCATCCTGAGAATGTTCAGGTCCAAATAACTCTTGCCACACTTCATTCCTAAGTCAGAGGTCCCAGGGCTGACAGGCAAGCTAAGTACCTTTCTCCGAACACCCAGTTAGCACAGTTTCTAAAGCAGGTGAGAGAAGCCTACCTTTGCCCCCAGTCTAGCTTTTGAGCTCAGAGTTTTTTCCCCCCTAAGGAGAAAAGTAGTCTATAAAACAGAGTATCAAAGAAACAACAGCCAGCTTAGCCTATTCAGCAAGCCCCACATTTGGGCCAGCAAGATGGCTCAGCCAGGTAAAAACACTTGATTTGATCCCTGGATCTCATGGTGGAAGGACAGAATAGACTTCAACCAGTTGTCCTACGGGGGCTGAAGGGATGGTTCAGTAGTTAAGAGGACTGGCTGCTCTTGCAGAGGACCATGTTTAGTTCTCAGCACCCACACAGCAGCAAACAACCATCCATAATTTCAGTTCCAGGGGATCCAACACCCTTTTCTGGCCTCAACAGACACTGAATGCATGTGGTGAACTAACATACATACACACAAAATACTCATACAAATCAAAGAAAAAAAATTTTTAAAGTTGTCCTCTGACCTCCATGTGTCTATATTACACACATACACACACACACACACACACACACACACACACACACACACACACAAATAAATAAATAAGTAAATAAATAAATCTTGCTGGGTATAGTGGCACATGTCTTTTAATCTCAGAGCACTCAGGAGACAGAGACCAGTGGATAGCTTTGAGTTTGAGGCTAGCCTGGTCTACATAATGAGGTCCAGGCTGTCAAGGTTACATAGTGAGAATGGCATAAAACAAAAAAAATTAAAACTTAAAATATATTTTATTATTTTCATTTTATGTGTATGAGTGTATTGCCTGCAAGACATAAGTGCACCCATGTTGTGCAATGTCTGTAGCAGTCCGAAAAGAACAACAGAGCCACTGGAAATGGAATTAAGGACAGTTGTTAGCCACCATATGGGTGCTAGGAACTGAACCTGGGTCCTCTGCAAGACCAGCCAGTGCCCTTAACTGCTGAGCCATCTCTCTAGCCCCCAAATTAAAACTTTAAAAATAAATAAACAAAACCTCTTAGCTTAGAAGGCCAAGTTCCTTCTAAGTCATATAAAAGATATCTAGAAAAAAACTGCTGAATATTCCTACATGTAAGCTTAAACTGATGTTTCTGTAATTATCACAATAGATGCTTTAGAATGATACTCCATGTGGGACACTCACATAGTTTCTTCATCAATATCATTTTCTTCTGTGTTACTTGTTGCGGTGGAGCTAGCAGAGGAACTGCTGCCATCCAGATGATTTACTTCATCTTCACCAATAAGATCCAGATCCAGCTCTCCATCTGAAAGCTCCTGCTACAGCAAGGCAAAGACAAAATTTCTTTTCTTTCCTTTTCTTTTTTGGATTTTTAAATCAGTAGTGCAGGCTGGTCTTGAACTCATGGCTACTCTCCTACCTGAGTGCTGGGATTATGAACATGCACCACCACACCTGACTAAAAACAAGATGTTTATTCCAAATGCTTCTACTCAGATAATCATCCCATCTAAGACATAAAACAAGCATCAAAGCACAATGCAAATGACCAGAGTTCTATTCTGTTCTCTGGTCCTATGCCTATACTGGTGAGTGCTAGAGAAAGATCACACAACTACTCTGACCATTATTGATATATAGCTACCCATGTCAGCTGGGTCCTCAATGCAACTGGAAATAATTCATATATTCCACATTAGCTTCCAGTAATACCCTAAGGCAGGCACAGTGGTGTATACCTGTGATTTCAGCATGTGGAAAGTAAGGCAGGAACATCAAGAGTTCAAGGTCATTTTTAAGTTATATAATGATATGTTCTTATAGCTCAAAGCCAACCTGGGTTACAAAAACAAATCAATCTATCACATAAATCCAACCTAATCTTTATCATCCTCCAGGTCATTAAACAACCCTGATACCCATTTGCACAGAATGCCTCATTAAGCATAAACTTCAGCAATTTTCAGTTGCCTTATCTAAAAAAAAAAAAAAAAAAAGATTCCTTTGACTCAGTCTATCACAGCATAACTGCTTCATTCTGAGCCCTATTCTCTCACTTTATCTGATCAATGAGTGCATTAACCTTACTATCTCCAGTCTCTTTCCCCCAATGGTTTCCTCATTTAAACATAAAACTGACGTCTCCCATGTCAAAAGTGAAAACTACAGAAAATCTTGCTTCTCTGTACCCCTAATCCTAACTAAAAATCAAACAAAAACAGAAAACCACTTTGCGAATTCTTATTCTGGCTATTACTTGGTTTGGCAAAACCCAGCAATATCCCGAATCATGTATCATCTTACCAACACAGACTATAATGAAGTACCGACCAGAGAGAGTGAATGAAAAGATAACGCATTTTTAAAAACTACAATTTACACAGTTTCATGTGTAGAGTGTGTATGTTTCAGAATAGTCGTCTATAATAAACTAACTTAAAATTGTGAAATGTTTTGACTCATCAATTTGATTTATAAACATTAATATTTTCAGAAGAACATGCAAAAATCAATAATGAAAATCAATGGACAAGGTTTTTAGGACACTGCTTCCCCTTATATTATACGTTGGAAACCATGATCCTACCATTTCTATTATCAATCTAAATTTATTATTACATGATAGTCTTCGTGCTGAATCTTCTCCTCCTCATCTTCCTCTTCTTTGGCCTCTCTTACAGAGGCTGCAGTAGAACCCCCTTCCAGAAGCATATCACAGCATGACCCAGCCTTCTTAGCTTGTGTCTCAGGAGTATCATCATTTTGGGGGCTAAGATGATTATCTGGTGGTGACAAATCTCTTGATTTCTGAGTTCGAGACAGCTCAATGGTCAGTCTCTTTTAAAACAAGAACAGTACAAATGAACATTGTGTAAGCACTACTTCAGTGGCAGACTAAAAAATGCTGAAAGTGAATCTATATGTGCCTGAAACTTTATGCTTTTTCATTTATTTATTTTGATTTTATGTATATGAGTGTTTTGCCTTCAAGTATGTAAGTGTACCATGTATGTGCAATGCCCTCAGAGGCCAGAAGAGAGGGTAAGATCCCCTGAAACTGGAGTTATGGAGGTTTAAGTGGTTGCTGGTAAATGAACCCAGATCCTTCGGAAGAGCAGTCAATGTTCTAAACCACTGAGCCATCTTTCCAGCCCCTTCTAACTATTTTTTAAATTATTTTTTTAATTCACTTTGTCTCGTATCTTTTGTTTATGAAAAATATCTACAACAAAGATAAACTGCCCCTTTCATATTCAGTCCATGTTACATAAATAATTCACAAACTAGACAGAAAAAACAAGCAGGGTTTTGTTCTGTTTTGTTTGATGGTGCTAGGGATAGAATCCAGGACTCTAAGCATATGTGGCACGGAGCTACACATCCAGCCCTGGCAGCTTTAAATTGTACATTTGATACGAAAATCTCTAAATGTATACATTCATTCATGTTTTTGTCCTTCATCTATTAACCACTTTCAACAATCCAAATCTCTTATCCAATCCAAAGATCACAAGCAGGGGCTGGTGAAGTATCCCAGCAGCTAAGGGGCCTTTGCCACCAAGCCCAAGGACCTGAGTTCAATCCCTGGGACTATCACAGTAAGAGAGCCATCTTCTACAAGCTGTCCTCTGACCCCCATACGTGCAACATGGTACACATGCACCCATACCCACAAATGTGCACATGCATACACAAACATAAAATAAATAAATGTAAAAAAGTTTCAAATTCTACATGGAAGAAAAAATTCCTCACATAATTTCATCATTATAAAATTAAAATCCATTAAAGAATCTATTGTATACTCATTCAACAGTAACAAGTGTTCAAACAAAAATGTGGTAAATTTCAATTATTCTATTTTTGAATCCTTTAAATCTAAGACAGCTTATGGAAAACAATTACCTTAGTCATTGAAGGAAACAGCATTTATCTCAAATTAGAGGACCACTGTACAACCCAACTTTTACACGATAATAGAAATATTCTGTATCTGTAATGTCTAATATAAGCACTTGAAATGTGGTTATTGCAACCAAGGAACAGTATCTTTACTTTTAATTAAATTAAGCTAACACAGCTAAATGTGGCTAGTAGCTACTAAAATAGATAATGCAACACCTAGGGGTTCCATGGGTAGGGAGTATAACGAGATTTTACTACAAAATAAAGAACAGTAATAAATATCCAAAATCAAATCCAAAAAGTAGCAGGCCAAAAGGACAATATGATTTACTAAACCAGAAATAGATATTAACTTACCTCTTTAAGATTATTTATTTGTTGAATATAACTAGTCTGTGCGGTTTCCAACTGAGTAATATACCAATGCTGGTCTCGGCATTTTTGAAAAAAAGTTGGTGAGCGTACCTGAAACCTTAAAGAATAGTTCCACATCAAAAATAATCCAAATGGTGAAATCTGTAAAGTCTTTCAATTTTATAGTTCCAGCTTATTTGATTAAGAAAGTTCAAATGAACTCAGAGCTTCTGATATTCACTATTTGCATGTATACTCATAAATCATGACATAAAGTTCTAAAACATCAGCTTTGTCTAAAGTCACATTTGCATATCAAGATTAAAGTGCCAAGTTAACCCACCAACCCATATATATTACAGAACTCTCTCTCTGTCCTTGCTTTATTGAGGCAGGGTCTCCCTGTAGCCCAAGCTAACTTGAAACTCACTATGTGAACCAAGCTGGCCTTGATCTCCAGAGATCCACCTGCCTCTGTCTCCCAAGTGCTGGAATTAAAAGTGTGTAGGCAACACAACTGGCTCATTCCCCTATTTTAACATGCTAATGTTAAAAATAGAAAGATGTCCTATAAAATTAAGCATGCAGAATCAGTCATTGAAATAATATACTATCATATGGAAAAAACAAAACAAAACAAAACAAAAAAACCACTTGATTCCTCACTATTAAGTTTCTTCAGTATTCAAATTCAGGTTACACCTTCTATGCACAGGCTGAAGGCAATTTAATGTAGTACTCTTAGCACAGCTGCATGTTGACTGTGATTCCTCTCATGAACTCAAGTGTGGAATTCTCCAGTGTGGCTTAAGGTCAGCAATGGAAAAGTTTCAAATTTTGGAACATTTCAGATTTGGAATTAGGTATCCTCAACCTATATTACTTTCCACTATTCTGGGGTATTGGTAGTAGACAAGGTCTCATGTAATCCAAGCTAGCCTCAAACTTGATATGTAGCCTAGCCTAGACTTGTCTTAAATTCCTGATCTTTTTTTTTCTTTTTTCTTAAATTATTTTTATTGTGGTTTTTTGTTTTGGTTTGGTTTTTTTTTTTTTTTTTTTTTTTTTTTTTTTTGAGATGTAGCCCCAGCTGTCCTGGATTCACCATGTAGACAGGCTGGCTCTCGAACTCACAGAGATTGATGAACTTACAGAAATCCACCTGCCTCTGGCTCCCAAGTGCTGGGATTAAAGACATGCACTACCACGCCTGGTTTTTTATTGTATTTATATGCGTGTATTGCCTGCATGTAGGTAAGTGCTCACAGGGGACAGAAGACGCTGTCGGATCCCCTGGAATTGGAGTTACAGACAGTTGTTAGTTGCCATGTGGGTGCTGGGACTCGAACCCAGGTCTTCTGCAAGAACAGTCAGTGTTCTTAACCACTGAGCCATCTCTCCAGCCCCTTAAACTCCTGATTTTACAGGTTCCTGATCCTCCTGGTTCCACCTCTGAAGTGCTGGAACTACAGGTATGAAGCATCACACCTGGCAATACTTTTCTTTTCAATGGCATTAATAACCAGATGGCAAACAATTTTTTTGACTTTTATTAGTTACCTAACTATACGGGACTCTTGAAATGGAAGTTATAATTAGTTCACACTAACATTCATCTTTGTTAAATGAACGAATTTTGAAATAAAGTTGATGACATTCCTCACAATATAAGTCATATCAAATATTTCAAACTACCTTAAAATCACGGTATCGTTTTGTCGGTTCAGGTATCCTTCATTTGCAAGTAAGTCCAAACGGAAAAATCTATTATAGCCCCAGCACTCTCCAACTTCAAAGTCTGATGCAAATTCTCGAATGATATTTTTGGTAGGATCATTGCAGGACTGATGAACCATTTCTACACGATATTCATATCTAAAAGGAAGAGAGGCACCATTAATATAATTAGTAAAGTTAAAAGATACACCCATGTAAACATTTAGCCCACTATTATTAAGTAATCACATGAGAAGAAACTTATTCCAGCTAAAAACTTCTTTTAGAAATTGTATCACTTGCAAAAACAGCAGTATTTCAACAAAACACTGGCTACGTCTTGTATTCTTCATAAAAATGTTTGCAAAACCCAGATGTGGTAGTGGATGTCTGAAATCACACTTGGGAGGCAAAGAGGATGCCTGAATTTGAGGGTAGCCTGTCTCAAAAAACAAACAAACAGAAACAAACAAGCAAACAACCAGATCTAGAGAAAAAGCACAGCAGGTAAAGTACTTGCATCCCAAATATAAGGATCCGAGTTTGATCACCATAACTCATGTAAAAATGCACTGGGGAGGTGGATATAGGAGGATCCAAGGGGCTTGCTGGCTGCCTAGTCTAGCCTAATTGGTGAACTCCAGGCCAATGAAAGACCCTAACTACTCAAAGGAGGTGGAAAGTGTTCCTAAGGATGACACTGAGGCTGTCCTCTGGGCTCCACATGCACATACACACACACAAAAAATAAACAAATACAGAGACAGATGAGATGGCCCATTGGGTAAATGTACTTGTAGCCAAGCCCTGAAACCTGAGCTTGAGCCCCAGAAACCAGAGGAAAGACTTTTACAGGTGCATCATGGCATATACACACAAATAAAAATGCAAAAATATTAAAAAAAATAAAAACACAAGATGTGGTGGCACACACCTTTAATCCCAGGACTCAGGAGGCAGAAGCAAGAGGACCTCTGTGAGTTCAAGGCCAATTTGGTCTATATAGTGAGTTTCAGTCCAGCCAGGGCTACATAATGAGAACCTATCTTAAAAAGAATAAATAAATTAGGCTTTTAAATATTACTTTGAGCCAGGCATGGTGGCATATGCCTTTAATCCCAGCACTCGGGAGGCAGAGGCAGGCGGATCTCTCTGAGTTGGAGGCCAGCCTGGTCTACATACCAAGTTCCAGGTCAGCTGTGTCCAGACCAGATGTGGCTACAGGGAGACCATATCTCAAAAAGACTTAAATAAATAAATAAATAAATATGATGTGGGGGGCTGAAGAGATGGCTCAGTGGTTAAGAGCACTGGTTGTTCTTACAGAGAACCTGAGTTTGGTTCCCAGCACCCACATGGCAGTAATAACTGTCCTTAACTCCAGTTCTAGGGGATCTGACATCCGTGGGCATTGCATGACATGGGTGCACTTACATACATGTATGCAATACGCTCATATACATAATAATAATAATAAAAAATAAAGCTTGGTGTGGCAGCATATGCCTTTTACCCCGGCATTTAGGACGCAGGAGCAGGCAGATCTCTGTGAGTTCAAGGCCAGCCTGATCTACATAGTGAGTTCCAGGCCAGCTGGGGCTACAGGAAGACCCTGCCTCGAAAAGACCAAAAAATAAATAGAATATTTTAAATATGACTTTGAAGTTATGACAGATAATGAAAAATGAAACTTTTGTAATAAATACAGTTACTACTTCAAGTTATACAGTATTCCAACCACAATATTAAATAGTTTAAATTTGAATGTCACAACTTAAATGTCCCCTTTTATCAACCTGAAAATCAGTAAATTCAAGAGAACTATGAACTTCTCTAGGGAAAATTCTACTCTTAGAAAAAATTCTCAGGCAGGATGGTCCACATCTGTAATCTCAAGGAGGTAGAAGCAGGAGCATCAACAGTTCAAGGTCATCCTTGACCATACCAAGTTCAACACCAGTCTAGGATATATGCCTCCCTGTCTCAAAAAAGCAGAGGAAAAAAAGGCGGTATGTATATTTGATTCTCTTCCCTCAAACAAAAGTTACTCAGTAAACATTATAGAAACCAAATCACAAGATGTCATTTGTGTAGAAATTTTCACTTAAATAGTACATACAAATATATGCTAACACACACCTTGGTAAAAATATTTAGCTATAATAAAATTATGAAGTCTCCAAAGAGCCCCAGCTGATAGACAAATCTATCAGACAGTTATCTAGTTTGCTATACAATGATTTCAGTTTAGGGTTTTTGGTTTGAGGGATACTGTTTTGTGCTGGGATTAAAGGTGTGCACCACCACACCTAGAATTCTATGTTTCAGCAGTTAAACTTCTAAACCTTGAATCCCATTCTCAATGTCTCTTCAACATTTAATGAAAGTGTATTCAGAACCTTCTATGCTTCCTGAATTGTTAAGTGAAGTAACAAACTACACTGATCAGAATAGAAGACTGACATGAAGGTATTTAATGTCCAACACAAATTCCAACCTTTTTCAAATATAGTATCATGAACATGTTATCAATAATAAGGTACTAATATTTGTAAGACAATGTGAGCTTCAAATTCCTGAAATAGGGGCTTGGGAGCATAATGAAGTAGAAGCACTCTAAGACTTGAGCTCAGTTTCTAGCTCCAAAATAAAAAAATGGAATAAATTCCTGGCATCTGATGGTCAGTGATAAAAGCATCAAACTGAAGATTTCAATATATATATAGACAAAAAAAATTAAAGACAGAAATAAAAATTCCCTTAGAATTTAGAATCTGGAATTGAAATTGAAATTTCTCAAATGTAACACAGGAAACAAGCAAGAAGTAACAGGCAGATCAGGAAACATACTGAATAAGAGAGTTAACCAAGGGTCTAAGGTTATTTGTAGTAACAAGGCCAGAAGTAAAATTCTGTGATCACTGAACTTCAAGATTTATTCAGCCCAAGATCAACTTCCTTCATGTCAAAAGGGCTGACTTCTGGGGCTCAAAGAGAAAAGTTTAACAATTTTTTAGCCCAAATATAAGATTAATTATTGAACTAGGCCACTGTATTTCCATCTTTGAAATGAGACAACAGAACTTTTAATTCCCAGGTTCTCAGTGAAGGCAAAATATGAAATATATAAAGCATAGTGCCTGACACAAGGAAGAAATACTGTGTGCATGGGTGCATGTGTAGTACTGAGAACTGAAGCCAGGGATTCAAGCATACTAAACAAGCGCTGTGCCACTGAGCTAGATCCTTCGCCAGAAACATCAGCCTTTGAACATTCATTAGCTCTTTTGAACACAGGCCAGAACCCATTCCATTCTATAAACAATGTTCAGTTTGATTCTTCAGGGGTGGTGAGGATATTCTTCATCAAGCCTAGTCAATGCAGGCACTTCTTTACACACACACACGTGTGTGTGTGTGTGCACGTGTGTGTGTGTGTGTGTGTGCGCACGCGTATGTGTTTTACCTGCACGTAAGTGTAACCATGTGTGCAATTCCTGCAAAGGCCAGAAGAGGGCATTAGATCCCCTGGAACTGGAGTTATGGATGGCTGTTAGCCACCATCAGAGTGCCGGGAAATGAACCAGGTCCTCTGCAAGAGCAGTCACTGCTCTTAACCATTGAGCCATCTCTTCAGACCTAATGGCAGCATTTCTTGTGTTTGTGTGTGTCTATCCACAGCACACGTATATTAAGTTAGGGAAAAACTTGAAGGGATTGGTTCTCTTTCCACATGTGGGTCCTATAAGTAGCAAGTGCCTTTACCCACTGAGTTACCTTGTCAACCTAATGCCAATATTTCTTAAAGTGTAAGCTTTATATCCATAGGTGAAAGTGCCTATGTTCCACTCAAAGTCCATAAACTGAAAAACATATTAATATCATTTGCCTTTCTCACTGTAACATTTGCACTAATGGTACAAAAGCTATAGTAGGTAAAATATACTAGCAGTTATTATCCACAGTCATATACTTTCAGATGAAGTAATGCCAGTGTTTCTCAAGATGCCTTTAATAGTAAAAGTTATTACTGTTAAACTTCAATTCTTAGGTGTTACAAAGTGGAAATTACTAAAAAGTAATGCATGGGTCTCCATGGGGATTAAATGACACAGGTGCAAAACACTCATACATATAAAAATAAAGTAACATGCAATGGCTGTTACACAGAAATCACCTGGCTCAACTAAGCTGAATACTAGAAGAGACACTTCTTTGCATAAAATATTAAACCGAACAACTGACAAATAATGGTTACTGAATTATGGATATATACTGTCAATATTCTGTCAATGAGAACACATATGCTTTTGAAATTATATATATACACTTTTGCAAAAATATGCCATTATGAGTTTTATAACTTTCCAAGCCGGGCACAGTAGCATGCATCTGTAATTCCAGATGAGCTCAAGAGTTTGAGATGAGTCATAGCAATGTGACATGACTCTGTTTCAAAAAACAAAGCAAAACAAAAAAAACAATGCACTATACATCTTCAAGGCTTTCCTGATAAAAATGGTAACATTAATGTGATTACCTGATAGCAAATAATCAAATGATCCAATGTGCCAGTAGCTATTCAATAGATCATTATTTTCCAATAATCAATTTATGTTATAACATTATTAAAGGGTAAAAGATTAATGAAAATACAAGCAGATTAAGGCAGTTTTAAATATTTTTATTTAACAGCTTTATTGAAACATTCCTGAAGCATGTTAATTATACAATTTGCTAAGTTCTGACATCACCCACAATTAACACAGAAAATATAATCTGTTGTTCCTGCCATGCTGCATACTCCAGGCTAGCTGGACAGTAAATTTCCAGGATCCCTACCTCCCATTTCACCATGGGAGTGCTGGAATTACAGATACATACTACTATACCTGCTTTGGGGTAGTTTTGGTTGCTTTTTTTGAGACGGGGTCTCCCTGTAGCCCCAGCTGGCCTGGAACTCACTATGTAGACCAGGCTGGCCTTGAACTCAGAGATCTGCCTGCCTCTGGGATTAAAGGCATACACCACCATGCCTGGCTTGGAGTTTTTAATGTGGGTTTTTCGGGGACAGAACTCAGTTTGTCAGGCTTGCACAAGAATTTACCTGCTGAGCCATCTCACTGGCCACCAAAATACTTAAGAATCTCTTCCTCTTTGATTCAGTTATTAAATGTGCTTACCTAGAGTTCAAGTATTTTGGCATTTTCGAAGTATCTATAATTAGTATCTAAATTAAGTCTACTTTGATGAAAAACGTACTTTGAATCATTTTGAGTTCATTAAAACAAGTTTTTTATGGCCCTGAACATGATCTATCTTGGCAAAGGTGTGGTCTTAATGCTAATTAGTACCCTGCTCTTGATGGATTAATTCTCTATAAATGTCAGTTGGGTTGATGAATGCTTGTGTTAGTTACTTTTACAATCATTATGACCAAAATACTTGACAGGACTTAAAAGGAGTAAAATTAATTTTTATTTTTGATCTTTTTGAGACAGAGTCTCCCTGTATCCCCAGCTGGCCTGGAACTCACATGTAGACCATGCTGGCCTTGAACTCACAGAGATTCGCATGCCTCTGCCTCTGCTTCCCAAGTGCTGGGATTATAGGCATGAACCACCATGCACAGCTATGAGTAAAATTAATTTTGGTTCATGTTCAGTCCATGATCACTTGGCCCATGTGCTTGGGAAAAACATCATGACAGTAGGAATGTGTGCAGAGGCTGTTCTTCACTTCTTGGTAAAGATAAAGCAGACTTTTTCAACATACAGACCCTTTCAACATAATTAAACTCAGCTTTGGCTCTTATCTTACTTCTACCATGCATTACTTCTGCATAGAAACCAACATCCATCCATCCATCATCCATCCATCCATCCAACCATCCATCCATCCATCCATCATTTTTGTTAAAATCAATTTTCTTGAGGCTGGACAGATGGCTCATTAGTTAATTTTTAAAAATTTACTCAAATTTCCCTTTTTGGTATTCTTCCTTCTCATTTGAATTGAGGTATCCAATTGCATTGGTCCTTTCTAAAGGAAGTATGTGCTCTAACATTTCCTACAGTCTGGGTGTGAAAAAACAATGTCTGAAAACACATATATTTCACTTTACTCTTTTTTATTTACCACATGTATTTCCCTGGCTAGCTT